>NC_084469.1:114858202-115138202 GCF_027409185.1 Cynocephalus volans
GGATGGGAAGGGCACCCCAGCCTAGGAGAGGTTCTGCGTGTTAAAACTGCGGTAATGGAAAGAACAGAGCCCCATTCTGAGAGAACGGAGACCTTGTTCCTCTGCACCTTGGAGAAGCAGGTGCAATCCTGTGGCCACTCTCTTCAATGCCTGTTGGGTACTGTGAGCTGCTGCCCCTCTCTGCCACATTCTCAATGTGCCGTTCCACTTTTCAGAAAGCCTTTGGGGCAGGGTGTGATGGCCAGGACACCTCCTGCCTCTCCTCCCCTCATAACCAGCCCACATTCCAAAGGATCAGGTCTTTCTGCCCAAGGCAATTTATTGCCCAAGCAATTTGTAAGTAATTAGCCAACATGCCTGATTCGAAGCTTGTATAATAATTGCAGGTAATTGCCTCTTTACTCTGTGGAGCCATCCCACTGACCAGCTCAGAATTGTGTTTTCAAATCAGCATCAGGCACCTTTGGAGGGAGTTGCTGTGTCCAGGTTTCTCTGACGCTTTTGGTGAAGTCCCACTGGGAGATCCCCAAGTGGGTGCCAGGCTTGACAACCATGCAGCCCTCCCTCAATCAGTTCCAGATGCTTCATCGAATGTTCCTCCACTTCTATAAATAGCTCGCCCAGTCTGGGCACCATCAGCCAAGACAGACAGGTCAGTGGTCCTGCAGGGGCTGCGCGGAGGGGGACTTCAAAACTGTCAGGCGTGTAAATGCCACTCAGTTCTTGCATCTTTCCCCCCTTGCTCTTTCTGTTCAATGCACACCTTGAATTCTAACTTTGGGTTCATTTTCCCTAACAATCAGAGAAGCTTGGCTGTTTTCTCTCTTGCTGGGAGATGGGTAGGAGAAAATAAACTCCAAGAGAACAGAAATCCCAATGCCTTGCTCAGGACCCTGTCCACGGAGCCCAGCACTTTGAGGAAAAGCAGGGGAGCAGGGTCCCAGACCCCGGGTGACTCTAGAGGGAAAGCCGGGTGGGGCTCAGTGCTCCAGTGGCTTTCTCAGGTTGGGGGCTTCCCAACAGTGTGCTCCCAGCTGATGATTTGGGAGCTGTGGGAAGATACACCCCCAGAAGCTGTGACCTGGGGGCAGGAGCCCCAGGACCAAACTCAGTGGTGTCTGAGCAATGAGATATCGAGATGATGACTTCTTGTCCTCTGCTGCTGTCTGCTTTGTCTTCTGGACCTGTTGTAAAGACAGCCGGGGTCTGGGTGGTACCTATGGCAATGCTAGAACCCACTTTCATAGAAATCATTCAAAATGGGTGATTTCTCTCATTTTCCTGCAGTGGCTGACTCAGCCCTGCACAGAGGCGGCGGGTGGGGGTTGTCCCGGAAGACCCCAGGCCACCTCTCTCCTCCTCCACCCATCAGATACATGGATCTATAAACATGTCAGGACAGTTGTAAAAGAGATGGATTTTGCTTCCCAACAATATCCCCCATTGGTCTGTCACCGGGTAATTCACGACTGGTTTTTATGATCAGGTTCCCTGGGTGTACGTCCGTTCTGTACGACCCAGGGGTGAGGGCAGGGCTCGGAGCCAGACTGTCCGGCTCAGACCCTGGCTCTGCCTCGCTAGCTCCATGACCTGGAGTGAATTACCCACCGTCTCTGTGCCTCAACTCCCCCATCCCTAAAAGGAGGATAAAAAATAGAGTGTTTATAAAGGTGTTTATAATGTTAGGCCTCCAAAGTTCCTACTTACTGTTATGGGTTAGATGGTAGAAGTGTGGAATATTCAAGACTGGTGCGTATCAGTTCATTAAATAGTGTTTATTCATATTCTGTGCCTAAAATGAAGGTTCTAGGAGGTGAGCTGTTCAGGTTTGAGCTGATAATAATATGTCATCTCGTTTAACTTGTGTAGCTATCCAAGAAGTGAGTAGTAGTAGTCTCGTTTCACAGATATGGAATATGTAAGTGAGAGAAGATGTACCATTGATAACAATGGCAGGGGTGCAGCCAAGCCTGGGTCTCTCTGATTCCATAATCCTCCACCCCCAGCCTCGACCCCCGGCCTCTACTCCCAGCCTCCACCTCCAACCTCCATCCTCAGCCTCCACCCCAGCCTCCACTCCCAGCCTCCATCCCCAGCCTCTGACCTCAGCCTTCACCCCAGCCTCCACCTCCAACCTCCACTCCCAGCCTCTGTCCCCCTCCTCTACCTCCCTTTTAGGATTCACCTGTTTTTATTTTAATTTTTATTGAGTTACATACATAATAAGGAGCACAAATCTCAAGTGTACAGCTCAGTGGATTTTTCCATGACATGCACATAGCCATGTAACCATCATGCAAACTATTACATGGAACATTTCTAGCCTCAAGCAGATACCTTCCATCTATACTGTGCCCCGCAATGAGGAAAGTTCTATCTAATTCTAGCAGTACAGAACAGCTTTCTTGTTTCTAGAACTGCACACAACGGGGCCATACAGTGTTTTTTTGTGTGTCTGGCTTCTTTCACTCAGCAGAATGTCTGAGACAGTCATCATGTTGTTGTATGTAGAGTGCACAGTATCTTAAAGGACTTGCTTGGGGGGAATCCATTTATTGCCTGACTAACATTTCATTCCATGAAACTTCTAAGGGAAACACATTAAAAAATTTCACTTCTATGTGCCAGGAGTAATGTTAGGCTTTTTCATTTGATCCTTATAATATTAAATCCCCTGGCTGTCATGAATATGCATATTTTTAAGGCATTTCAAATAAATGAACTTCCTAGATGAACACTAAACTAAGAAAATGAAACAAAACTGGAACATGCTGAATAATAGTACATGCCCAAAACCATGCAGGAGCCCTGGGAAACCCAGCTCGGCCCACCCTGGGGACGCTGACATCTGAGGGAGCCATCATCCATTTGTCAACACATAACCGAGCACCTACTATGTACCAGAGACTGTCAGGTCCCTAGCAGCAGGAGACCATGGAGAGGTGGCCCCCTACTCAGATCTCATTCAACTCTGCAAGGGGTTCAGCCTCCCAGCTGCAGTCTGACCCGATTTCTTCTTGCTACGAAGCTTTTCCTCTGCCTCTTTCTGTATCTCCAACAAATGCTTTGAACGCTTCACATAATGTTAGTCAGGGTTCTTCAGAGAAAGAGAACCAATAGGCTCTCCACCCATCCATCCATCCATCCGTCTGCTCACCTGTCCATCTCTACATCTGTCTGTATCTGTCTCTGCTCTATCTCTGTCCATCTCTGTAAGATACGTATTTATAGAAGAGATATGAATCTAGGTATAAACGTTTATTATTTTAGTTATCAATTTATTCATTTATTTTGAAGAATTGGCTCCTGTGATTGTAGAAGCTGGCGAGTTTAAGATCTGCAGGCTGGGCCGGCAGGCTGGACTCCAGGTCAGGGCTGGCACTGTAACTGGAGTCTGAAGGCCGTCTGCTGGCAGATTCCCTCCTCCTTGGGGGAGTCAGTCTTTTTCTGTCAAGACCTTCAATTGATTGGACGGTCTTACCCACGGGCCTTCAACTGATTGGAAGGTCTTACCCACGGGCCCTCAACTGATTGGAAGGTCTTACCCACGGGCCTTCAACTGATTGGAAGGTCTTACCCACGGGCCTTCAACTGATTGGAAGGTCTTACCCACGGGCCTTCAACTGATTGGAAGGTCTTACCCACGGGCCTTCAACTGATTGGAAGGTCTTACCCACGGGCCCTCAACTGATTGGAAGGTCTTACCCACGGGCCTTCAACTGATTGGAAGGTCTTACCCACGGGCCTTCAACTGATTGGATGGTCTTACCCACGGGCCTTCAACTGATTGGAAGGTCTTACCCACGGGCCTTCAACTGATTGGAAGGTCTTACCCACGGGCCTTCAACTGATTGGAAGGTCTTACCCACGGGCCTTCAACTGATTGGAAGGTCTTACCCACGGACCTTCAACTGATTGGAAGGTCTTACCCACGGGCCTTCAACTGATTGGAAGGTCTTACCCACGGACCTTCAACTGATTGGAAGGTCTTACCCACGGGCCTTCAACTGATTGGATGGTCTTACCCACGGGCCTTCAACTGATTGGACCTTCACAGAGGGTCACTTATTTCACTCATAGTCCACTGCTTTAAATGTTAATCTCATCTAAAAAACATGTTCACAGCAATGTCCAGATGGGTTTAACTAAATCTCTGGATACCATGGCCCAGCCGCATAAGACTGAGACTGTCACATGAGCCTTTTTCTTAGAGCTTTACAGGCTACTCCCTGGAACCCAGAGGTCCTACAACAGTCATGAGAAGACAGGGTGGGGGCCCCCTCAGTCCCTAACTGGGAGCACTTCTGTCCCCCGAGAAGCCCTTCCACCCTTTGACCCCCCGAGTCCCTGCACTGAAGAAAGCCCAGGAGCGCTCAGCTACTCAGTCTGGCTTGGATATCCTGCCCATCCCACCCTTCATCCCACCCGTTTCTCCACCTCGCTGGCTTCTGCTCGGTCACCGTCCAACGTCATGCCTGCAGAAGTGGGCTAGCACTTGAAGGCACTGTGCCACCACACCTCCCACATCTACCCGCTTCATTCTCACTGGAGCTGACCCAGCAGCCCCTTCCTTGGTTCCTCCAGCTCCCCTGGGCCTTGAGGAGGGTCTCCTTGAGGCCATGCTCCGGTGACGCTTCACCTGCTCGCTCAGGCCTCCTGCCATGCTGGCCTCACCCCAACAGCGGGAGGCAGTGCGGGATGAGAAGCCTCTGGCACAGAACCACCTGGTGGAGCCGAGGGATCACCTCACGCTGACTGCTCCAGCCTGGCGTGGATAGGGACCGTGAGACAGACCCTAACACTGAGGCTTAGTGGAGACTGAGCACAACACTTGCATGTGTAAGGAAGACACTTCTTTGGCCCAAACGTGTGTGTGTTAGTGTAGCCCCAAGAGAAGAATGAACAGTGGAAGTTACAAGGGCTTACTTGGAAACAAGCATTGCACTGAGTGAAGACTTCATGCCTAGACTTTCACTGAAGTTTTATACGTATATCTGTATCTATACATATGTCTGCACCATCTATATCTATATCTCTACGTAATGTTCACACACTGAACATATTCAGAAAGAGATCCGCACCATCCCCTACCACACCCCCATCCCGAGATGACTGCTCTTGTGATTTCTAACACCATGTTTGTGATGAGTTTTGCCATTCTGAGCAGGGTATGAGTGTCTCACGACAGTCCCTCTTGCGTTGGGCTGTGTTCACTCATGCTGTGCTGTGCACATCCTCCATGTCATCTCGTGGAGATGCATTTCACTTGCTCTCCTATGAGAGTCTCCTGTCTCATGGCTGTCATCCTGCTGACTTGTCTGCTCCGCTGTGGACGCGCATGGGGTGGTCTCCAGTGTGGGCTTCTAACCAGTGGTGCTGTCTGAACTCTTGTTCCTGCTGATCTGGTGGACATGGATGTCTGTGTTTGGTGGGGCACAGCCAGCCCATTGCTGGGCCATGGATGCACAAATGCTCTGCTGTACTAGAACGTGTTACTGATTTGGATGTCTTGACAACCTGAGATGTGATTCGTGTTATGACTGAGTTTCTATGAAAGGAACCCAAGGCTCCCTCGGATGGGTGCGGTGATTTGCCCAAGTCCACTCTCATGAGTTGAGGCGTTGGGTTCGAGCTAAGAAAGTCTAATTTCAGACACAGACGCTGAACTTTTAACCACCTCAGTACACTGGGACAGACACGTTGGCCCCATTTAAAGGTGAGGCCCAGGTCACTCCTGCTCTGAAAGCCTTGATCTGTATCTTAAAGTCACAGCTTCCTCTCATGAAGGGGGTCAGTCTCTGAGGACACAGCCTTTTTGTAGGGGAAAAAAATATTTTTAGCACACTTGGGATCAAATCTTGGATCGGCGACTTAGCAGCTGTGTGACCCTGGACCGCTTAATGCGGGTAGATCACTGTAGATAAACCACACATTGTGAAGCTTAACGCAATGACTCCTTTTGATATTCTAGTCAAATCCCCAAGTAAAGAAAATTTTACTTAGGATTAAGGAAAACTTCCTGAACCATGGGAAACAAGCGAATATTTGTCATCCCTTTCTTTGCATTCATTTGTGAAGATCGTCTCTGTAGGAGCTGCAGATTAACACCATATTTCTCGCACCCCATGGCTCTGGGGTGGAACATATCACCATAACCTGCCGTTTCTTCCAGGGCACTGAGTGTGCGGATCCCCCCTGGTTCAGAGCAGATCAGTCTCTAAGCCCTGAATGGAGAACAGGCCAAATTCTTTTTTTTTCTTTTTGTTTTTGACTGGTGAGGGGATCGCAACACTTGGCATGGTGTGGTCCGCATCACGCTCAGCCAGTGAGTGCACCGGCCATCCCTATATAGGATCCGAACCCGTGGCCTCAGTGCTACCAGTTCCGCACTCTCCCTAGTGAGCCACGGGGCCGGCCCTAGGCCAAATTCTTTTTTGGCGCTTAACTACATATAACATTTCCATTGTTTCAGACTGGAATTCCCCAGGTGTTTTATATGGGTTGTGAATAAGCAAGAAGCTGAGAAAAGCAACGTTTGGGGACTGCTGGCTCATGTGGAGTTCAACTGCTTTCTTAGCTGCAGGCCTTCTCAGAGCCTTTAATCAAACGACATGCATCAGGAGTTGACACGTGGTGTACACGTGGTGTACACAGCAGCATGTGTTAATGTGGGCAGAGGATTCTGTTCCTCTCTGTTTGTGGAGCCTATTGTTAGAGTGCAGGTCTGGCTTAACAATGACCCTAACCTGGATTAACAGTGGCTTGAACCAGTAGAAATTTCTTCCTTTCTCGCATAAGTGTCCAGAAGTCAGGGGCCCAGGGCTGATAGAGACTGCTCTTCAAGGTCACTGAGGGACAGGGGGTCCACCGTTCCTGGTGTCAGCCTTTCCACATGGTGAAGATGACTCAGCATCATGACATTTACGCTCTTGCTCACAGGAAGTGGGAAAGGGCCGAGGGTGGCACCGCACCAGCTTTTCCTGGCTTCCTATCTCTTCACACCCCACAGCACTTCCCTTTTAAGGAAACTTCCCAGAAGTTGTGCCCATCATCCCCCATTGGTCAGAACGTAGTCACGTGACCCCCCTAGCTGCAAAGGGTAGTTTTTGCTGGGTGACCCTATGCCCAGTAAAGTCAGATGTTGTAACATTGACCACAGAAGGGGAGGGGCACGCTGGAGGAAGGTGTGCAGTCTCTTCTGTGGGGGGCTCATGTGTCATGCAACATCTTTAGGGAAATGGCATTTTGGGCAATATGAGCTAGATATGCTAAGGACATTGGTGGAATAGAAGCGCCGAGCACCACTTACCAGAACTGGAATGGCGCACTTAGTGCATAATTTTGTAGATAGACGTTCTTTAAGATGCATGAGAAATTCATAATTGTGCTCTCAAAAGAGGTCAAGATGAGGGGTTGCCAGGGCTGGGGTGGAAAGGGCAGTGACTGTGAATGGGCATGAGGTTTCTTTGGGGTGATGGAGATGTTCTAACATTAGATTGTGGTGATGGTCATCGCACCTTGTAAATGTGCTAAAATTCACTGAATTGTACGTTAAAATGGGTGAATTTTATGCTGTGTAAATACATCAGTTCAAAAACAGAAAAATAAAAAAGGAGCTACTGTTACAATTATGATCTAAAATCTAAAGCACAAATCTTATTACAGATGAGTTAAGAAAATTTAATGTCCCTACTTTTTCTCCAGCAAAAATGGCTTGTCACTTGAGCAGAGATTGGCGAGCTTTTCCTGCAAAGGCCTGATAGTAACTATTTTTGGCTTTGGGGCTGTGGAGCTTTTGCTGCGACTCTTCACCTGTGCTGCTTTAAGCAGACATAGATGACATAAAGATAAGCAAGTCCGGCTATGTGCCAGAGAAACTGTGTTTGTGGACCTGAAATTTGAATTTCATGTAGTCTACGCGTGTCATGAAATACAATTTTTGGTTTGATTTTGTTGTAATCATCTAGGGATAGGAAACCGTACTTAGCTTGTGTGCTATACAAAAGCAGGGGTGGGGTGGAGCAGCCGGGGCCGTGGTGTGCAGACGCTGCTCTGCACACGGGGCGCCATTTGGTTTCCTCACAAAGTGCAGCTGGGAAAACACTCATCCCAGGAGCCAAACCTGCCCTACCTTTCTGCATTCTCTTCCCCCAGCTTTAACGCAGGGCGGAGGGTGGGGTGGGTGGAGGGAGGTGAGCAGGGAGGTGTGCAGGTGCACACAAACCTGCCTGGTGCTGGTGTCCTGGGTCACTGTTAGGTCCTTCAGTTTGAGGGTGCTGGAGGATTTGGGGGAGAGGCTCTCTATTACAAATGTGGGTGCTGCTGAGGGTCCGTTTCTGACACCCTGGCAGATTTAGGCCAGGTTACAGGTGCACAGGAAAGTTGGGGAGCTGGAGCCCGGTCCTTCTTGGGTCACTTACTCAGAGGGCGGCAGGAGCCAGCCACCACGGACAGGTAATCCATGACAGGCAGGACCTCAGACATGCAGCCATGGGGACCTCCTCGGTTTACTGCAGACAGGCTTCCATTCTGAGTCTGGTGGAGAAGCGACTGGTGCGGGTACCCCGAGCTCCCCTGGGGCTTACTTAGCTCAGATGGGGCCACAGATGCCTTCAGATTAGAGTGCCCAGCAATGAGGGGTCCGCTGCCCTGGAACTACAGGGGTGGGGATCTCAGTAGGGACTTTCTGAAGCCTGCCACTATTTGCCTCAGTTTCTCTCTGCCTGTGCCAAATGCCATCATTGTTATTCCAACTCTTCTGAACTATTTGGAAAAGGGGAGCCCGATCATGTGGGTGGGGGTGGGAGTGTGTGTGAATGAAGGGGAGAAAGAGGATGTAGAAGTCAGACGTAGATGCTCTTACCCAGTGATCCCTCCTCCCAGCCAACCATGAAGACTGCTCTCTGGGCTTCAGGGAAGGGCATGGCAGCAGGCAACAAGAAATAAAAACTCCACATGATACTGAGCTGTTGCCACACGCCAGCCTCATGCTCAATGCATGACATGTGTGTCCTGTGGCTCCGTCCATACGCCCCAGGAATTTGGCCCCATATTCTGATGTGAGCTGCCCAAGGTCACAGAGACTTGAGGAACAGGTCAGGGTTGTCTCCAGAGCCAGAGATGTCACCTTTTCTGCCTATGTATTTGCTGTCAGTTTAATGATCTGACAGCCTCTGGGACTCTGGGGCCCATCCCTCTCTCTGAAGCTGGGACTGATTGGTTTATCTACTGTTGTCTCCATGTGGTGGTGCTGTGGGTTGATTGAATTGTGTCCTTCAAAGTTCACATATTAGAAGAGTAATTCCCACTGTTAACTATTGAGGGTGAGAAATCCTATTATGGCAATTGAAAAGTGGGGCCTTGAGGAGAGGTGATTGGATTGTAGGACCATGCAGTAGTGAATGGATTAAAAATGGTGGTCATGGGAGTGGTTCTGAAGGCTTTAAAAGGAGGGCATGAAGAGTCTCTATCTCTTCCATTCTCTACCATGTGAGACCCCTGCATTGTTGTAAAGCCACCACCAAAGAAGACCCTCAAGGGAACACTTATGGTGAATATGTCACTTTAAAAGTTTCTGCATTCTTTTTTGAAATAAAATTTCTTTTTTTGTACTTTAAAATTCATCTTGTGCATTATAGAAATTTATAAAAATGAAGAAAGATGATTGGAGAGAAAGAAGGAGAAAAAGACACATCACGTTTAGTGTTTATCCTTCTAGTCTGCTCATAGTTACTGTTGGTGTATAATTATGATCTTACTGTGTATGGAACATTGTATTAACTGATCTTTTAAACACATTTTCAGTGTTCTTACATTTTATTACTCTGAAGCCATCTCCCTTCTCCCTAACAGAAGAATGAATATTTAAACTGATAAAAAATAAACCAGACAAATGGAATTCACTGCAGAGAAATTAGTTTTGCAGATACCTTCTCACAAGCGAATCTCAAATCTCCCTTGCTTGATCCCATACCAGGCACAGCTACGGTCGGGTCCATCTGGATTTGGGACTTGGACTCTAAGGGTGCTAGGAATTGAGAGCAAGGAGAGGTGGATGCAGTCTACTGTCACCAGATGGGGCTTCCAGCGTTAACCCTGAAGGACGGGTGAGATGCAGGTAGCCACAGGAGAAAGAGAGAAAGAACAATGATAATAATGGAATGAAAGAAATTGTATATTTCTAGAGCTGTTCATACATTCATTCATTCATTTGTTCATTCACTCACCTATGCATCTGTCATCCATCCATCATCCATTGTTCATCCTTCCTTCCATCCATTCTCATTTTTTTATCTATCCATTTTTCTTCCATCCGTTTATCCATACATATATATCCATTCCTTATCCACCCATCCATCCATTTAATCCATCCATCCACCCACCCACCCATCCATCCATCCACTCATTCACCCACCATCCATCCACCCACCCATCCATCTATCCACCCATCCATCCATCCATCCATCCATCCACCCATCCACCCATCCATCCACTCACCCATCCATCCACCCATCCACCCATCCATCCACTCACCCATCCATCCACTCATCCACCCACCCATCCATCCATCCATTTATTCATCCACCTATCCATTCATCCAGCCACTCATTCACCCACCATCCATCCATCCACCCACCCATCCATCTATCCATCCACCCACACACCCATTCATCCACATATCCATCCATCTATCCATCCCTCCACTCATTCACCCACCATCCATCCATCAATCCACCCACCCATCCACCCACCCACCCATCCATCCATCTATCCACTCATTCATCCACCATCCATCCATCCACTCGTTCATCCACCTTTACTTCGATCCACCCACCCATCCATCTATCTGTCCACCCACCCACCCATCCATCCATCCACCCACCCATCCATCTATCCATCCACCCATCCATCCATCTATCTTTCTGTCCACCCGCCCATCCATCCATCCACCTGCATGGCTCACTTCCTCACCCATTTTAGATTTATACTCAACAGTAACCTCAGACAACTCTATAGGATTTTCAACTCTCCAGGACCCAACATTTTATATGTCCCTTCCTAGCTTTCTATTTTCTCTTCAGCATGTAGCATGCTCTAAAACATATTTTACTTATTTTTCTCATTTACTGGCTGCCTCCCCACCAGCATGGGAGCCTGGAAGGTCAGGGATTTCTCTCTCTTCTGCTCACCGCTGAGTTGCAGGGCTTAGCACAGCTCGGTACACAAGTAGGTGCTTAAAATATTTGTTGTTAAATCTAATTAGGTCCAGTCATCCCATTCATTCTCTGAGTGCCTACTGTGTGCCGGGCACTGAACTGACATCTGGGACTGTCCCGTGCTAGCCATGGTGGGGGCCATGGGAACACAGAGAAGGGGTAAGGGGCATCTGAGCTGAGAACTGACGAAGGTGCAGAAGAATCTGCAGAGGACTCCCGGAGGGAGTCACGGCCTGGCCTGGACCCGGGGCATTGGGCTCTGAGAGGGATACAAGCTGGTGGCCTATAAGAGTGTAGAGTTTGAGGTGGGGAGGGGGTGAGCATGGTGAAGGAAGGAGCTGGCGGGGTGAGCACAGCCGATCAGGAGTGCTCTAATTACTTATTAGAGGCTTGGGCCTGCCTCTGGGGGCACTAGAAAGCCACTGAAGGTCCTCCAAGGGCGGGGACACAAATGCATGAAGAAGGCAGAGGGGCCCCTGGGCAGAGCCTGGCACATAGCAGAGCTCCACGCCCTCAGCTCTCCTCTCTGTACCGGCCTCTCTAGAAGCAGTCGCTGCACCAGGTGTTCCTGCCTCTTTGGCTTGTGTTTGGCCACGGCGTGTGGTCTGCGCAGCTGGAGGTGCGCACACGTCCAGCAGTGGCCTTTTTTTTCAGCCTGCTGTCTGCTTTCTGCTTCTGCTGGGCTTCCAAAGGCTTTTTGTCCTTAGTTCAAACTGTCCAGAAGCTGCCAAATAGCTGGGATGTGGCCACAGATGGCCAGAGCCAGAAAGAAGGGCACAGTAACTGTCACGTTCCTTATGCACCTCTTGTGTGCTAAGCATGGTGGCATTCCATCCTGACGATGTCATTAGGGAGACAGGTGGCAATTCTCCCCTTCTGAACATGAGGAGACTTAGCTCTGGAGAGTAAATGACTGTCCCAAACCCTCTCTGGCCTGCAGCAGCGGCTGTGTTCCAGCTCCGGAGGGTTGGCCTCTGTCAAGTGAAATTGGGGGCTACATCCCAGAGAATCTTTGCTTCTTAGGGAGAGGGTGAGTCTGTCTGGAATCTGGAGTCCTGGGCAGAGCGAGGGGTGCTGGGAACTGGTGCGTGGCAGAGGCGGGAGCATCAGCTGCGTCCTCTGGGTCGATTTCTTCTAAGTCCAGCTTGTTCTCCTCCTGGCCGATCCGGCTACAGAGCGAGTCAGGCCGGCTGAGGCTCAGCGTCCAGGCCAGGCAGACAGGTTCCTGTGGCAGATGGGAGGGTCAATGAGGAGAGGTCTACGATCCAGAGTGACATGTCATACCTGCCCAGGGCCTCCGGGGAGAGGGGCCCTCTCTGCACCAGCCCCCGGAGTCTAGGGCTTGTCAGAAGTGTCCCCATTTCACTGTCTCTGCTCATGAGAAATGCCCAGTTTTGCTGTGTTTGGAGAAAGGGCATGTAATACACATGTTTCATGTAGATGCAGCCCCCGTCAGATGTCGCCCACCAGCACTGACACTTCCCCTCCCCTCGAAGCGCGGGGAGGATGGCAGTCCCTGGTGGGCGGCCTGATGGTGCCCTGTGGCTGCCATACAAAATCACCACAAACCAGGGGGTTTAAAACAATTGAAATGCATTCTCTCACACTTCTGGAGGCCACACATTGGAAATCCAGGTGTGGCAGGCCCATGCTCCTTCTGGAGGCTCCAGGGGACTCTCCTTCCTGCCTCTCCCCGCTCCTGGTGGCTCCAGGTGTTCCTTGGCTTGTGGCCGCATCGCTCCAGCCTCTGCTTCTGTCTTGGAATGGCCTCTTCCTGTGTCTCTGTGACTGTTTCTCCTTCTTGTCTCTTCTAAGGACTTGCCATTGGATTTAGGGCCTACCCTAATCCAGGAGGACCTTAACCTAATGACATCTGCAAAGATCCTATTTCCAAGTGAGGTTGCATTTACAGATTCCGGGGGTTTGGACCTGAACGTATGTTTTGGGGGACACCATTCAACCCACTACAATGGTCTTGGCCAAGCTCTGAAGGTACTGTGGTGCCAGGACCCTGCCGACGGTCCAGACACTCCAGGACCGTCTTCTTGCTGTGTGGTCCCGGATGACCTGAATGCCCTTTGTGGGTGTGCATGGTCCTTATCTTTAACATGGGTGGGTGGGACCAAGCTCAGGTTTACCTACCTGGATGTACCTCCAAATAACTCAGAGAGCATTTGGAAAAACATACAATTGCCTGGATCCCATCAAATGCAGATCTACTGAGTCAGAACGCCCTGGACCTAGGGCGGGACTTGTCACCCATTAATAAAAGTGCGTATTTTCTAGGTGATTCCAAAACATCCAGTGCAGGGATCACATTGGAAAACTACCAGCACAACCTTCTCTGGGGGGTCTTTTCCAGCTTGAACATTCTAGAATCTGTGACATGAAGTCTCCTCATTTATAGAGCAGACAGTTGTACGTCCCAAATCTAAGTCACTACTTGACCCAGGACTGTCCAGTGTCCTCAATACAAAATCTCCAAGGAGATGCTGGAATTTCAGTAGGAACCACACGTATCAAACTCACCATCAAGAGCTTTTCAATGTGACTGATGCTTTTCCTTGAAAATTCAAAATTTGCTTTAAATTTCAATCCATATGGGGTGGAAACTATTGAAAAGGCATTACACATATTTCTTAAAACAAGATGAACAGATTGTGCTAGTACTTCTCAGTGTTTTGGCTCAAGGTCTTCTTTATGGCTTAGAAGTAATGAAACTGTAGGAGATGACCCCAAACATACAATGTTGAAAAGTATATTTTTTATTTGTTTGCAAAATTTGGAGCTGACTTACAATGATCTGGACACTAGAGTGCTTAGGTATTTAGTTGCTTATTTTAAAGACAGGAACCCGAGGTAAGAGGCTGTCCAGAGAGCCGCTCTCAGGCCCCCAGCCCCTCCTACCCCGACATCTGTTTTAGCTCTACGCCATTCTGTCTTCCCTGAGTCAGACCCTCATGATGGATTGGACCACGTGTCTGCCCGTCAATCACCAGAGGCTGGTGGGCTCACAATGGTGTCTCCAGTTGAGTCATCTGCAGGCTCCATGTAATTTACCGTGTCTGGCTATCTTCCCCATTAACACCGAGTGGAAAAGCCATTTGCAAGGGGGTCGGTTGCATGGCGGGTGCCCCATGGACACCTGAAAGAGTCCATTTAATGGAGAAGGAGTCTTCAGGCATGATTAGAGACCACGTCTGCTGTTCCTCCATCATTGTTACTGTGAGTTCTGTTGTATTAAATGGCAGACCATCCTGTTTTAATGTCTAGATCCTTGTCTTAGAGTAATTTGTGATGCATCCTCTCTTTTCTCCTGGCACACTCATAGGTGTATGTTAGTAACATGGTGCCAACCTATTTCCTGTGGACTGAATTGTGTTCCCAACAAATTCGTATGGTGAAGTCTTAACCTCTGCCTCACGTGATGGTGTTTGGAGGTGGGGCCTTTGGGAGGTGATTAGGGTTAGATGAGTCTGGAGGGGGCCCTCATGGTGGGATCAGTGCCCTTACAAGATGCGGGAGACACTGTGCCATGTCTCTTTCATGTGAGGACACAGCAAGAGGATGATTGTCTACACACAGGGAAGAGGACCCTCGCCAGAACCTCACCATGCCGGCACCTTGCTCATAGACTTGCAGCCTCCAGAACTGTTAAGAAAATAAATGTCTGTTGTGTAAGTCACCCAGTCCGTGGCATTTTGTTATAGCAGCTCCAGCCGACTAAGACACCATCCATTTAAGATAAAATGCAATTGAGCCTGTGAGCAGGTGTTCCCAATCCTGCTGCCCAACAGAATCAGCGGGGGAGCTATTAAACCATACCAGCAAGTTCTCTGTAACTTTGATGAGTATCAGGGGGACAGCCATCAGCCCTTCCCTCGTGGCTGTTTGCTATGTACCTCCCGGCATCCAGCCTTCCATCTTTGCATGGCATTTCTGATTTTTGGTTGGGACCCAGGAGCCCAGGTCCCAAGGCTCAGCCAATCAGCCTTCCCTGGCCAGCCTGCTTAGTTCAAGTGTGGACGAACGACTAGAGATGGCTCCACCACACCTCACGGACACCTTGAGAGCTTTGCAGGGAGCACTGGGATGTAGACGCTTTCTCTTTCCTGCTGGACTAGGGTCTGGACAGATGTGAGGGCTGCTGGCCACCACGTGAGACCAGGTGAGTTCTGAGCATGGACCCAAAACAGAGGTGCTGGCAAACACAGAGAGACCCATGTGTGGCGGCATTGTCTCAACCTGAGCTTGCCCCTCGCCTGGCTGTTCAGTTATGTGAGCCGATCGCTTCTCCGCATTTTGCAGGACCTGTCAAGGTTGGCTTTTGTGTCACTTGCCATAGCTTCCTAACAGATGCACCCTTTGTCTACAGCAAAGGAGAAGGAGTTTAGAGAGGTTATGTAACTGTCCCAAATTCACATGGCTGATTGGTAGGAGTGTCCTGTTTTGCCCTTTTCCCCCCTGTAAGTCACAACATTTTAACAGAAGGACACAGCTGCCAATCATTGAAGGGGGACAAGAAATGGGGGAGGAACAGGGTGCTCTGGTACCTGCTGTACTGGCAGATCCTGACTCTGTTGTTCACCTGGGGCCTCTCTCAACTTCAGTGCCCTCATCACCAGCAGAACAAGCACTATTATACCTACCCTGTAGGATTTCTATGTGGATTACGTGGGTTGTAGTAGTCATGTTTTATTAATAAATTTTAAGTTTCTCGAGGGTAGAGAAAAACGTGCTTCCTCCTCCACGCTACCAAAATGCCTGTCTGTACGGAAGCATGTCTTTGTTGAATTGAACCTGTGACAGCACTGAAGTACTAGCCTGCAGCTGGCAGGCCGTGAGTACTCAGGTTTATAATTAATTAAGTTAGTTTTTCTTCCAATGATGGATTGTCAAACAAGAGAGGCAGTGGGATGTACTGAAAAGAACACAGGTTCTAGAGGCAGAGGGCATTTGGTTTAATTCCTGCTCTGCCTTTGGGCAAACCGAAGAGCCCTCCGAGTCTCAGTTTCCTCGTCAGTATAATGGGCTCGTAAAATCCACCTTGGAAAGCAGGTAAGAGCTTCAAAGTAGGTCACAACAGGCACATAGTAAGCACTCCATAAATAGTAGTTTATTGTCATTTATTAAAGTTTTTTATGCAGTGAGCTTCATAAACCAGAGACCCCAAATCAAATAGTTTTAGTGCTTAGCTGTAGTAGCTGCTTTTTTATCTGTGCTAGTTGCAAAGCATTTTTATTTTCACCCCATATGTGCACAGGTAGTAGGCTGAAAAATGCCCCCCCCCCACATCCAATCCCTGGAATCTGTGAATGGGACCTTATTGGAAAAGGTCTTTGAAGATGCAGTGAAGTTAAGACTCTCAAGATGAGATCATTCTGGATTGTCTGGGTGGGCCCTGTGTCCAATGACGAGTGTCTTTATAAGAGAAAGGCAGAGGGAGATTTGAGGCTCATACAGAGAAGAGAAGCCATGGGAGGACAGAGGCAGAGACTGGAGCAATGTGGCCACAAGCCGAGGACGACTAGAGCCACAGAAGCTGGAGGCAGGAGGAAGGATTCTTTCCTAGAGTCTCTAGAGAGAGAGTGGCCCTGCTGATACCTTGATTTTGGACTTCTGGTCTCCAGAACTTTGAGAGGATAAATTTCTGTTGTTTTAAGCCCCCCAGTTTGTGGACATTTGCTACAACAGCCCCAGGAGACTAATAAAGCGTGTGACATCAGCTGGTCTCCAGCACACTCTTGATTTTCATATTCCTGGTCTGTTCTCGGCTTCTCAGCACTCTGCTCTCAGGTCATTATGACACACAGAGAGCTGTGGCAGGTGTATTCACCCCTTGGTGTTCTCGCCTGTGAACTGGACCATTTGCGTTCTTAGTGCTGGGGTCACGGTGCAATGCCTGTGAAGTGCCGCCCCAGCAGGTGACGTGGGCTCAGTAAACCGTAGCTGCTGTCACGCTTCTCCTGCCTGCTCTGAAATCTTCCTCTCTTTCTTCCAACATCCTGAGCCCTTGAGCTCACTTGTATTTTATGTGTGGGCCCTTCAGATCCTAGAATGCTGGGGCCAGTAGGATTTCAGGCACTTCAGAAGCTTTTACCCTGGCCGGGCAAAGGTTCAAGCCCGACCAATGTGAAAGCATCTCAGGCTTTGGCTGGGAAGACTAGGACGAAAACATTCTTTCCTGCTGTACTGAAATCTGGAGTGACGTGGTACTAGGAGCTGTTGGCAGCACTCTCTGGTGGCATGAGGCCAGAGATGGGGGCCTGAACCCAGGAGGTATGGTCCAGAAATAGAGAAGTCAGTTATGGGGACATTGTTTGAACTCTGGAGCAAGTCATACCCGAAACCTCCAAACTACCCTTGCGCCAGTCTGTTGTATAAGCCACTAAGTTCCTTTTACAGGGGAATAAGACAAGAAGTCATCATCACACCAAACATGTGGCAAGGTGGATCCCAGGTCACGGGCTGGGGGTCCAGATGTGGGGGCTGAGGTTCCTGTCCCTCTTTACTCCCCGCTCTGCTCACTCCTGGGTCTGCTGTAGCTCGTACCTGGCCCCTCCATGGAATGTTGCCTGTCCTGGGGGTGCACCCCAGATTAGAATCAGCAGCAAAGCTCCTCTCTGCAAGACCCTGCCCTGGAGCCGAGGGAGGGAAATGCAGGATTTGGTTTCCAATCAGATAAGGTGATGGCGGTTGCAGATGCCGCCACTTGTGCGGGGCATGTCGGGTTTGGTTTCACGCCGGACACATTTATAACAGCTCAGTCTCTGCAGAGAGGGTGGAGGGAGGGCAGGCAGGGGCCGGAGGGAGATTTATCACCTTACTAGTGGCTCTGACAGGCCCTGGGAACAAGATGTCATGAGTCCATGCTGGGGGGGAATGCACATGGGGACAGAGGCTCATCCTAAACATCAATTAGGGGTGAGCAGCTGAGGGGCAGCCAGGCCCAACCTCTGCCAGAGCCACAAGCTTTCCTGAAAGTCACAGCAATCATTACCATTTTTCAAGGCACCAGGGAAGCACATGCCGGAGCATTAATTCACTTAATTCTCCCAACAACCCAAAGTCACCGGCACTATTTTCATGTCTATTTTACAGATGAGGACACTGAGGCACAGAGAGGTAAAGTGACTTGTCCCAGGCCACAGAGCTAGTAAGTGGCAGACCTGGGTACAGAACACAGACCTGCCTCACCCTCAGCCAAGCCACGTACAGGGAGATTCTGATCACCCTGTCAAGTGTGCTCCTTAACCGTTTGTAACAGACAAGCACAGCAGCCTGGCTTTCCTGGGCTACAGCTGCTGGGGACGCGCTCAGGCTGTGCAGCTGGATGGGCCTGTGTGTGATCCCTTCCCTCCTGCCCACCACCCCTAGCCAGCCATTCTACATTGAGCAGGTGACTTTGCCTCCCTGACTCTTAGATTCCACCTGGAAACTACAGAGATGATGCTACTCGTGCACCAAGGGGTTGTGAGGCCAAAACCACACGAATGCAGAATACTAATTCATAGCATGTGGACACCGAGGTTAGCTCTGGGGGTCCCTGTCCTTTTGCTGAGGATGTGGCATGAGCCAGGAGTGAAGAGACTTCAACCCCAGGCTACCTGTGCCACTAGGTGCCTGGGCATCTCATGTCCATTTTCTGGAGCCTCAGTTTCCCTGTGTCTATTAGATGACAGCAGTGGTTTCCATGGTTCTGCACTGGAATCACCCAGCCTTCCACTAGAGATTCCACTTTAGTTGGTCTGGGCTGGGGCAGGGCTTGGGTATAATATTTAAAAATTATAAATTGGATTATATTTCTCCAAAAGATGTTGAAGTTCTAGCCCCCATACCCGTGAATGTGACTTTATTTGAAAATGGGGTCTTTGCAGATGTAATCAAGTTAAGATGAGGTCATTAGGGTGGGCCCTAGTCTAATATAATTGTGTCCCTGTAAAAAGGGGGAATTGGGACACAGACACACACACAATGAGAATGCCATGTGAAGTTTGATGAAGGGATGGGGTGATGTCTGTAAAAGTCAAGGGATGCTAGAGATTTCTGGCAAAACACCAGAAGCTAGGAGAAAGGCCTGGAACAGATTCTCCATTACAGCCCTTAAGGACTCCTGGCCTACAGAACTGTGAGAATAAATTCCTGCTGTGGAAGCCTCCAGCCTGTGGTTCTTTGCTATGGCAGCCCCTGGAAACTAATATACCAGGCGATTTATGTGCTGGCCCATTGGAGCAGAAAGTACCTGAGGCTACTGCTCACTTCTCAATGTTCACATCCCTGGGACTCCTTGGCCATGATGGGGATCTGGAGCTCTTTGGGATAAGAGCTAATTCTGGGGCGGTGGGGCAAGCCTCTTTTCCAAGCTCACCCTTTTGGGGTGACCCTCTAGAACAACAGGGATCTGGGTGATGGGAGGGGGCCTTGATCTTGGGCATAGACGGTGGGCATGGGAAAGGTTGCTGTGGGTCTCGCCCCAGCATCGGATGCCATGGCTGCCTGCTGATAACCTCGTAAGGGGACAGAGGCGATAGGGTGATGTTGGTGCAAAACACTCAGATAAGGCAAAGCAAACAGGCCTGGCTATCGCTCCTGGCAGGCCATCAAAGACCATCACCCACTGAGGTAGCGGGTGTTCCGGGAGCCTCCTGGTGTGCAGCTGGTCATGGCCAAAACATTGTCCTCTTGCTCCCTTGGCCCCACCTGTCCACTGCTGTTGAATGTTGAAGGGATCATCAGGGTCCTCAAAGAGTGGCTGAAGACACAGAGTTGGCGGGCTGGGGTAGAAAACAGAAGGCCGGAGCTGAAAGAGACGAGCCACTTGGGAAGGAATTAGAACTCAGGACTGGAGATTACAGCTGCCACTGTTGGCCAAGGGCTTGTCCCTGGCTCTGGGCTGAGTCCTCTCTGTATACCAGTTTGTTCCTAATACTGATCCTGCTTTAGGGATGAGAAATCTGAAAGTCAGAGTGCGGAGGCGACTTGCCCAGGTCTCAAGGCTGATTAGCAACAGAATGAGGACCAGACCTTGGTCTCCTGTGGGACCCAGTGGCCCTGACAATGCTGCTCAGGGTGAGTCCAGGGCATGATCCACCCCGGACTCTAGGCAGGTGGCTCGGTGCGCACGGTCTCCTCTCTCATCCCCACCTGTGAGGAGGCCCTAGGACTCCCAGCCCCTGCAGAAGTGGGCGCTGGGGCCTGCCACGGTCTGGGGCAGCTCGGGGCAGAGCAGGGTGAGTCCAGGTCTGCACGGAGCAGCCCTCACCACAAAGAATGATCTGGCTCCAAATGCCCATGGCCCCAAATGCTGAGGTTGAGAAACCCTGCCGTAGGCCACACTTTCTGTTTTACAGATGAGAAGACTGAGGCTCAAAGAGGAGGAATGACTCACTCACGGGTGTGTGACCTCATTAGGCCTAGAGCTCAGCTCTCAGCTCCCACTGCCCAGGACAGTTGCGGCCAACTTTAATGGAACATTCACGACATGCTGAGAACGCTCAGTTCAGCAGCTTGCTCAGCCCCTGGGTAACTCTAGGACAGACGTAATCGTGCACCCCTATGACTGGTGAAGAAACCAACATTCCCCAAGGGCGAGAGCATGGTTGACAAGCCTCAGGGGGACAGAGCCCCTGTTATGAGTTTTTGTCACATAGGACTAGGATTGTGTCCTGAGCCACAGAATCTTGGTAATCTGGCATCTCAACCCCTGGGAAGAACACCTCTCGTCTAGCTGGGCTTCGAGTTGTAGATGCCCGTCACCCCTTTGCCTCTGGGGCCTGCAGGCTGGGATGCTTTGGGGGTGAAGCGGCACCCACAGGCCTCCCTCCCTGTGAGAGTCACATTCGGCCCCTCCCCGAGTCTGTGAACCCCCTGCTCCTACCACCAATGGCCCCCTCTCCAGTCAAACAGTCCCCAGGCAGCCCTCCAAGCGAGAGGCAGAGAATGCAGGGACTTTTGAGGCCACCCCCAATCCTGAAACGTCCTCCTACCCACTGGGCTCTTGGGCCCATGTTGGGCCCCTTGCTGCAAGGGTCTCTGCTCACTCCCCAGAAGAGGAGGCCATGAGAAGGCCTGAAAAATTGCCAGAAGGACCAGCCCAGGTGGGGTGAAAGATTGGGCAGTATTAGTCCATGTCATTGTGAATCCTGTCCCAGGGTGTCATGGAGGCTGGAGCACAGACTATGATGCCGCACTGCCCAGGTTCAAATTCCAGCTCCACCACTTAGCAGATCTGTGACCCTGGCAAGTTACTTAGCCTCCCTGTGCCTCAGCTGGCTCATCTGCAAAATGGGCTAATAGGAGAATCTGCATTAAAGGCTGTGTGAGATTTAAATGACCTAGCCTTTATAAATTCAGTGCGTGAAACATTATAAGCATGGTCTGTCATTGCTATTACTTCAAGAGTTTATAATCGAGGGTCCACGTCCCATCCCACATCCCTGAAACACCTGGAATTAGTCACACAATTTTGTGTTTTCATGCACAGGTGATTTGGGGGAAAGGCCCATAACAATCATTAGATCCTTAAGGAAGTTTCTCAACCCCTTTCCCTCCAAGTCTTGTGCTATGTGTTAAATGTGTTCCCCCAAAATTCACGTATTGGAAACTTAATCTCCATCGTTAACAGTGTTAGGAGGGTGAGAAATCCTATCATGGTATTTGAAAGGTGGGGCCTTCATGAGGGTATTAGATTGTGAGGACTGTGCACTTGTGAATGGACTGCCCCGTTCATGGAGTCGTGGGCGTGGTCCCAATGGCGTTATAAGGAGAAGTTCAGCTCTCTCTTGCTCAGCCAGTTCTTGCCAGGAGACCTTGCCATGCTGCTGAATCACTACCAAGAAGGCCCGCCCTAGTTGTGTTCCCTGGACTTTGGACTTCCCAGCCTCTGAAACTGTAAGAAATATATTTCATTTCTTTATAAATGTTTCAGGTGTTCTGTTATAAGCAAAAGAAGTGGTCTTATACATCTTGTTAATTTATTTCCTTCCTATTGCATAAAGGGAAAATGTCTGGCAAAATATAAAAGATAAAGAAGAAATTTATTTAATCAGGAAAATGAAAATGAAGGGAAATGAAGCCAGAGAGGTTAAAAGGAGCCAGGAATGCATTTTGCTCTGGGCTCTGGAGGCCACGCCCGGCCCTGACTTCGCCAGTGGCCGAGGCAGAGGCCACTCCTCAGGTACACGTGGACATGAATGACCACTGCTCAGCAAACCCAGGTTTCTCATCTCAGCTCTGGGAGGTGCAGTGCCTGGCAGTTTTCATCCTGGGCTTTAGAGCCAGCCACACAGGACCGAGCCCAGCTTGGCCACTTGCTGGCAGGGGGCACCTGGACAGACCACCTCTGAATCTCAGTAGAAAAATAAAAATAAATAACACCACCAGCCCCTAGGGTGACTGGAGGTCAGGAGAGATCTGGCATGGACGGAGCTAAACAGAGTCCCCAAGCCCAGCAGGTGCTCAGAGCTGTGGCTATTCGCTGGGGGTTTCGGGAGGTACTGGTGACCTGCACTGTCCCTTTCCTCTGGGACAGGTGGATATGGATGCATAATTCTGCACACAGCCAGAGCGTCTGCGTGGAGTCTGTCATGGTCTCCCATTTAGCTTCTCATTGCACAGATGTAAGATGGGTAAGGCCCAGAAGGAAGATTCCAGCTCTGTCCAGAAGGAAATTGGTCCTCCCTGTGCCACCCCTCCCACCTCCTCTTCCTGGGCCATTTGGACTCTACTCTGCATCACCATCCTGGGAGACTCAGTTATAAATCCAGCTCTATCACTTATTGCTGGAAACCTGCCAGCTGCTTCTATTCACTGTGTGAAAAAATTCCTAAACCCTCCCTGCGGCCTCCCAGCCTCTGCCATCTCCCTGATCCCACCTCCAGGGTCTCGCCCCTCCAGCCGCCCAGCCCCCTTGCTGCTCTGCAAACACTCTGAGTGCACTCCTGCCCCAGGGCCTTTGCACAGCTGTTTCCCCCAGTTCACAAGACTCACTTGGTGGCCTCGCAGCTCTCATCAGTGGAACGGCCGCTGAGCCTCTGCCGACAGATGTGCCCCTGTTATCCTGTCTCCGTCCTTCAACTCAATGCATTTTTCTTGGTAGCATTTATCACCACGTGACATACTGACTCAGCCACTTGTTCTCTTGTTTGTTTACTGGTCGTCTCCCAACTGGCAACACCAACTCAGACAAGGCCAGCCATGGTGAGCATCTCAAAATGAGATCACCCTGGGTTACCAGGCTGAGGTCTAAAGACAAGTGTCTTTATAAGAGGCACACAGAGAGGTCACGGCCTTGTGAAGATGGAGGCAGAGACTGGAGTGATGTGGCCACAAGCCAAGGAAGCCTTGGAGCCACCAGGAGCTGGGACAGATGAGGGTGTCTCCTCCCTAGAAGCTCAGATGGGCGCGGCCCTGCTGACACTTTGACTTTGCGCTCCTGGCCTCCAGAACTGTGCGAAGGTAAATTTCTGTTGTTTTAAGCCTCCAGCTGGTGGCAATTTGTTGCCCCAAGAATCCCATACATGCACCTATTTAGATTTGGGGCAGTGTCTGCATGTTTCTGTTGCCTGCTCTGTGAGTTATGAATTGCACAAGCTGGCTGGGGGTCGGCCACAGTCTGGCATCTGCAGGAGGCGTGGACAGAGCTGCTGAGGAATCTGCCAGAGCCGTGTTCCTGCAGCCGAGGGCAGAGGGGCCTGCGAGCTGCGATGGGAACAGATTTCCTTGTAATCAAATCCAGAAGCCGCCTCATAAACCTTGTTCCAAGAGACCCTTCGGGTCCCGAGCGTGGGCAGCAAAAAGGTGGATTTGATTCCTTCAAGCAGGCAGATTCCTGGGGTTTGGCTGCCCCAGCGATTCTGGGAGAGGAACGTGGGGGGACTTCTGGAAATGTCACTCAAGCAGCTTTGGTATGTCCCTGGGACAGAGTGAGCAGCTGGCTGCCCTCATTCCCACCCATCACCTTGGTGCTGGGATGGCCCCAGGGCTGTGGAGGAGATGGCTGGGGGCTTTGCTGGAAGCCAGGTCATCTTCCATGTGAAGACTGGGAAGGGCTGGGTGCTGCTCCCGGCTCACCCACCAGGGACAGTTGGAAAAGGGAACGCAGCCATGAACCTGCTTTTCCGTTGTGACAAACTGGTGCTGTGTTCCCTGGAAGTTTGGGCTGTGATTCCACCTTCTGGAACTGCTGGGCTGGGCCCTGCTGGTGATAGCAGAATGGACGCTGCATCCAGGTGGTCTGGGGGGCTTGGGCACACAACCACCCCAGAGCTCAGCTTCCCCATCTCACAGGGGAACAATGAAAACTCCCAGGCTGCTGTGAGAGTGAGTTGGGTCACAGCAGAGGGAAGAAGAGCCTGGGATCTGCCCTGGGTTTGAACCGTGCTGGGCCATGTGCTATCAGGTGACCGAGGGTGTCACTTAACCTCTCTAAGCCTCAGTTAACTCTTTGGTAAGAAGGACATGCTGGTAGGATTGTCATGAGCGTTGTCCATGAGAAATGTGTGTGTAAAGCCTTCAGCATCGTGCATAGTACACAGCAGTTCGATAAGCAGTAGCCTAATAAAAAAGAGGACCTTTAAACACCCGCATTTCAGGGCCAGTGTCAGCAGCAGGGGGACACCAAGCACCGCTCATGCTCACTGGGATCTGCTGTGTGCCGGGGACCGCTCAGAGCTTTCAAGCATCACCCCCTTATGAAGGAGGCATTGCTTTGTTCCACTGATACCGAAATGCACACTTTAAAATGTTTAGACATTTTAAAAAGTGTATGCACCTTACAGTGATGGTGTCATAGAGTCATGTTGTAGGTTAGTGGGAAGCCTTTCCTTTTTTCCTTTCTTTCAAATGCGTCTTAGAGGCAATGGGATGCTGTGTTATTACCCTGATTTGCAGGCAAGGAAACAGAGAGTGTAGGCAATTTGCCCAAGGTCACCAACAGGAAAATAGCAGAGGGGGATTTGAACCCATGGAGTCTGTTTCCAGAGCTCGTGCTCCTAGATGCTGAAAAAGGCTTGTGCACAGGGATAGAGGGGTGTGTGACTACTGACACACACACTTGCACACATGCACACACATACAATCTTCTGATTGAAATGGTCTGACACCATGTGACAGACGTTGAGTTCTTTGGAAGACAGACGTGATGTGAAGCTAAGGCACACGATTAGGCAGCAGCTGATTTGAGAACCCCCTTGAACTGGGATGTCAGATTCCCATTCTCTGCACCAGTGTCAACCCCCGAGCCAAGCGCCATCCAGCTGAGCACAGAGGCTGCAGATACGACATGGGAGGGGGTGGAGGGGCTGCATTCTGAGAAGGTTCAGGGTCTGGGGAGGCTGATTCATGAGCAATGATAAAAGGACCAAAGCCTTCAGATCTCCACAAAGCAGCCCAAAGAAGAGAAATTTTCTGTGCCCAAAGAACGTTAATTCCAGAGGACAAGGGGATTGCTCATGCAGATCCCTAGCATGGACAGGAGGACCGGTCTGGAATTCGTCAAGGGGAGGAGGACTTGGGAAAACCATCCCAGGGCGAGTGCCCAGGACCAGGCAGCGTCCACAGTGATCCTGGTGTCCTTTTGTGCATAGCCCCTCCCTATGAGGTGCCAGGTGTGTGAGAAACTGGAGGCCTAGCGAGGAACAAGAGGGCTCGTCTCTTGTGCCCAAGGGGCTGGCAGTGGAGAGGGAACTCAACGATGTTTCATCGTGCTCTGCCCCACTACAGAGCTTGCCAGCATGGCCACCTTCCTGCCAGCCCCACAATGCAGAGAGGCTGGCCATCTCCTCGGGAAAGAGCGCATGCTGGGGCCAGACTGGCTGGCTCCATGTCCGCCTGTGTGAAGTGGGGATGGTGACCAATGGGTAGTGAGGAATCAGTGTCTGCAGAGCACTGAAAGCCTTGCTTGCCTAAGGCAAATGCTGGGTGGATGTTGACAGAAAAGAAGCACCATGTGCCCAGGGGCAGTCAGGGCACAGACAGCTTGTGTGTAACTAGCCTGGGATTACAGAGCTCAAGGGCTGAGCCTGGATTCTGAGACTCTACTCCAGGGATAGTGTGGGGCTCCTGGAGAAGGGTATGATGAGGCAGCACCCCCCATCCTAGGCGTCAGGGAAGGAAGGACCTGAGGAAATGGTGAAGGATCCACTGGAACTGACTTTGTGGAATGGGGTGGGGAACTCCAGGCTTCAGGGACAGAAGGCGCCAAGACTCTTGTTTGGGAGGGAGCTGGGGAGCTGGAGGACATGAGGGGTGGTCTTGTGGCCTGGGGGCTGCTGCTGACAGGAGCCACTGAGGCCTGGCCCGAGGTGGCTGTGCTTCCTGCATAACCTACACCCCCATTGCAGGAATTATCAAACTGCAGCCCAGGGGTGACCCAGGACCCTGCCTCTGGCTTCACTTCCAGCCTCTGGTGGCTCCTTCCAGGCTCCAGAGACACCTAGAGCAGAGGAGGAGGAGGAAGTGGCTTCACCATGAGGCTAGTGAATCTGAAGGCCCTGGGTCCTTATAAAGAGCGCCCCCTCTGCCCCTGCAAACTGAGTAAACTTCACCACCCACAAAACCCAGATCCACCGCTATCCAGAAGTTTTGGGCATGACTGTCGTTCATGTTCTAATGATGGTGAACGTTGATAGGGTGTGTGTGTCTGGGTAATGGAAGAATTTTCAGCTGAGAGCTTTTTTTCTTAGGTTTTGTTTTTAAATCCCCTGTAGTCCTCAGGGTGATACAGAATTTGAAACCGTGAGTCTGGGTGTCAAACAGTTGGGTTCATCCGTCATTACTGCTTCCAGCTGCGTGACCTCGGCTGGTTCACCCAGCCCCTGTGGGCTTCCACGTCCTTGTCTGTGAAGTGGTGGTGACAGTACCTGTCTCACGGGCTGGTTGCAAGAACTGAATGAGATCTCGATGTGGCAGAGTACCTGGTGTACGGGGGATCGTCTGCCGTGACTGAGGCTCTCTGTCACCACTGGACAAGAGCCCTCTCTGCATGAGGAGTGTGCAGCTGTGCCCAGCCTGCTCCCAGGGAGGGGACTGGGAAGGTTCCTTCATCCCACATCTGTCTAACCATGTTCCTTGTGCTCCACGAAGGGCCAGCAAGGGGGACAGGTGAGCAGTAAGCAAACCAAGGGGTAGCTATAATAATTTCAGGTCCCATTGGTTGCTATGATGTGGTGATGGTGGCAAGGCCTTTTCATGTGTACTGGCTCTGCAGGCTAAGGCCTGCACCTGTGTTACCCCATCTAATGCCTCCAGCACCCTTAGCAAGTGGGCAATGTCATCATTCACCACTTCACTTATGGGGAAAACAAGGCACAGAGCAGCTAAGTCACCCACCAAAGGTCACACAGCAGAGGCAGGAGTTGAATTAAAACATCTGGCTCTAGAGCCCTGTCTCCAATTACCTACGTGCTGGTGCATGCGCAGGTGTGTGCATGCATGTGCGTGTGTGTGCACGAGTGTGTGTATGTGAGCTTGTGAGTGCACAGTTGTAAATGTTATGTGTGTGCATGTGTATATTTGTGTGCACATATGTGTATGTGTGTGCACATGCATGGGTGTGATGTCGGGTGGCACATCCTTTAGAGTGCCTGGCCAGGGGGCATTGTCAGAGGAGGTGACATTTGGGCTGTGACAAAATGAGGCAGCCAAGGTAAGACCCAGGAATAGAGTCCCCTGCATGGGCAGCTGGTGGGCAGTGGTCCCGAAGTACCTCATTATGCATGTGCATGTTTCAAAGCAATTTCTGCATGCTGCGTGGGACCCCCAGCCAGGCTGGGGCTGGGTGGGATGGACAGAGCAGGACTAGAAAGTCTGCCCCATCCGGAATGGGTGCCTGCTCAGCGCGGCTTCCAGGACAGTAGCCTCCCCGGCTCCTTGATGGGTGGTGTGGGAAGCTGCTCCCCATATTTCCACTCTGCCATGGCTCAAGGTGAAGCTGGCCTGGACTGGCCTTCCCAGGCTGCGTGGCAGTACGTGTCTTCCAGCTCCGTTCCCCTCAAGACGCTGTCCCCCTGCAGCCTGCACATCTCCCCTACTTCTGCCACGCTGGAACAGGGCCTCCTTTCCAGGAGGACATGGCACCTGGGCAGGAGCCTGTCTCTATCCCAGGCCACCTGGACTCCGAAGCTGCCCGTCTGGTCCCCGGCTGGCCTGGACAGCCACCGAGGCACTGATATGTTTTACATTCTCTCCCCTTCTCAAAGGGAAGAGCTGTCTCGCAACGCCGAGTCTGAGACGCGTTTTTCACATTCTTTGACAGAATGCTTTTAACAGAGCCAAGGGGCTCATAAATCTTCCCCTGTCCCACTCAGCTTAGCCTCTGTAAAGTCTTGATTGGGAACCACTCCTGTTTTCTCCTGGAAACTGCGGGACAGCCAGGGGTGGGGCAGTGGGTCTCAGGAACACCACAGGGAGCTCTCTTGGGAGAAGCTTTGAAGCTCTAGGGTTGCCACCAAGGCAGCAGGGGCATGGCAGGCCTGGTGGTCCTACCCTCGGGGGGGGCCTGTATACATCAGTGGAAAATTATGGCTGCCTGTGGGAGAGCCCAAGATGCCATTTGAGTTCTCCGTGGGGGTTTGAACCAATGGGAGGTGGGCTGGAGCCTCCTGGAAGCTTGCAATTCTGGCTGATGTCTGAGAAGCAGGAGTAGGAGGCTGGGGTGGCGGAGGCCAGGGCCACAGCATGAGAACTCAGCCGGGGAAATGTGGACTGCGTGTCCCGTGCCTTGTGCCTCACGATCCAACCTCACGTGGTGCCATTCCACGACGTTTGCTTGGTGAGAAGTCATTTTCCCTGTGTGTATTATACTTCAATAAAAAGTTAAAACGGTATTTGTCACCCAACGCATTGCATCTGGAATTATACCAACATGTTAAGAATGTTTGTTGTTTACGGAGGTGGGGGTAATGTGAGGTTCCTCTGCTTCCCCAGCCCTGGGTTTTCTTATCTTGCTGTATTCTTGCTCTGTTGGCTTGTTTTTGTTTGTTTATTTTTACAGTGAATATGGGGTACAGGACTGTTTCGAGATGGCTGGCTATCTGCTGGGGAAGGCTTGGTTCCCAGCCACACCTCATTGCCAGGTGTGGCTTCTTGTCAGAGCAGCTGGGCAAGGGATTAGCTTCCCTGGGCCAGGGTCCTCCCCCAGGTGCAGACAGACACCCTTATCTCGTCACACTGCAGCTACCGGGCCCTGGGAAGACCTTCTGAAGTTGGCCTTGGTGGGGAGAAGCCCTGAGAGAAGAGGAAGGGGCTGACATTCATGGTTAGCAAAGCCCCTCGGTGCAGAGTGGGTGCTCTCGGTTGGGTCAGGCAGGGCACAGTCCACTCCCTGAGCTTTAGAGTGTCCCCAGGTAGCACATTCACACCTGGTGGCTCATCCTCCCAAGAAGGGGACCCCCAGGAGAGCAGTCTTCAGGTGACATGATAGGATCATGATGTGAAAGGAAAATTATAGTAGTCCAAGTCTCTGCTGCTCTGGGATTTTCCATCCATGCTGGCTCTGGTAGGCCCCGCCCTCTTGCATGTGTGCTACGCTGGTTTTCCAGATGAGAAAACGTCACAGAAGTTGATTTGCCTCCAGTGCACAGTTAATCAGGGAAGAGCTGGGGCCCTCCAGGCTTGGCTGATGCTCCCCTGAATGTAAGCCCCCAAATTTTAACTTTTAACATTTAACTCTGGATCCCTGAGACCTCCAGGGTGTGTTTCTAGCTCCTCTGACACTCCTAGTCTGGTGTTTAGTTTGCAAGCTCTGTGGACACTTCTTGGGCTCACGGATCCAGCAGCATGCACCCTCTCCCCTGCCCCTCCTCCCCCAAATCATGTTACTGTCAGATAACTTGGTTTGAATCCAAGCTCTGCAGGTGGCAGGCTGTGCCCTGGACAACTTGTCCTACATCTTTGAACCTCCTGTCCAGAGAGGATGTCACAGGATTGTGGGGAAGGATGGAAGCGGCGTGACGTGTGGAATCCCCAGCCTCTGGACTCTGCACCATGACCTCCTTTTTTTCCTTCTTTTTCTTAGAAGCATTTATGGATGCATGTAGGAAAGCTGGCTGCTGTCTCCCTGGACTGTCACTCCTTGGAGAGTCACGCCATCACTACCCTCATCATCATTATCCTCTCTGCTGCCGCTGGCATGGGAAGACAGCATCCCCAAAGGCTCTCTCTAAGGAGCCTCGTCTGGGGTGTGAGTCTCTTTACAGCAGTCTGTCAGTATTTCCTGACCTCTCCTGGGGGGCATGGAGCCCCGGTGGCCTCAGCTTTGTGGGTCTGTCCCGTCCGCTATTGCTGGCAGCACACCACTCCAAATGGTGGCTCCCTGACCCAGCTGGTTTGGGCCTGGTGAGCTGCTTGTCACTCAGGATCCCCACCGGGCTGCAGGGAGGTGGTTGGGCCTGGGGATATCTCAGAGCTTCTTTCCTCTTGGCATATTCACTGGAAGGACTCAAACAGTGGGGCCAGGGGTAGCCGGGCTTCCCGTGCATCCCTCTCCCTGTGTGGTCCCTCCGTTGTCGGGGCTCAGGGCTTCTACGTGCTTTACATGCTCCAGCCTACTGTTTGATGACTGTATGGAAAAGTAATCTGGGCAGAAGGAATAGTGATTGCAAAGCCTCTGCACTAGAAGCCAGCATCGCTTCAGTTCCACTCTCTGCAAAATGGGAGTGGTGGGTAATTCTTTGCGTGTAATGCTGTTGGGTGATTGGAATCAGCTGAAGCAGATGACATGTAGGTCACATCCTTGCTCAGTGGATGGGGGACTCGCCACTAAGGGCACACATTCTGGGGACTCTGCGGTGGCTAGCACAGGATCCTACATGGAGGGAAGCCCGACTTGCACATAACTCATCATCACAGGTGCTGTGTGTCGACTCAGAGCCCCGGCTGGACTGGAATCTGGGTGTGGGGACATTTGTCAGCAAGGGGGGGATTTCTTCTGCCCCTTAACGCCAGAGTTATGAATGGCTTCACTGTGTCTTGCCGATACAGAAAAGAGCCCTACACTTGCCACCCATCAGTAATGCTGTATTTTTAGCAGCATCCATTCTGGGGAGGCTGAAAACCATACTTAAAAGTATAGGCCTGGCCTCACAGCTGCCTGGATGGAAGACTTGGGGGCCTGGATTTGGGGGCGGGTCACAGGGGAGATGGGGGTGAGCTGGAGGTCAGGTCACATTTGTTTCTTGGGATAGGAGACCAGGGCTGTGTTTCAGACACAGCTGCTTGCGGCTTCTCCTTTGGAGGCCAGAGGCTGACCTGGGGACTTCGGTGCTTCTGTCCCCATCCCTGAATCCATCGCCCACCGTGGGGCCAAGGCTGTGACTGTGGAGCCGGAGCTGGTGGGATGAGCTGGTGGACCCAGGCTGCTGGTGTGGGCGTCCTGGGAACTCCTGGCCACTCGCCCTGACAATGTGCTGGGCCTCTTTCTGCCCTGCCCAGTGGTGGAGCCTCGGCACCTCCCTGGCCTCTGAGCCCATTCCCTCTAGGAGTCGTGACCACAAAAGGGGACACAGCCCCAGGGCAGGGGCATTAGGGCCATTCTTCCCTCCAAGTAGGACAAAGAAGCTTCTAGAACTGGCCTAGAATTCACGTACTTCCTCCTAAATGTGTTTTTTCTCCCAGCTTCATTGGGTTGAGCTACATTTTTAAAATAAAAAAACAACTTTATATTTTTTCTTAGAAAAAAGAGATAGATGCTCATTAAAAAAAATTTTTTTTGACAATAAGAAATGCTTAAAGAAGAAACACTGAATGGATTCTAGTAATCAGAGAAAACCACTGTTTAACAATTGGGTATGTATTGTTCCAGACCTTTATGCACATTGTCACTATTTATTTTATTGTTTTTGTGTGTGTTTGTGTGTGTGTGTGTAACAGCCTCCCACTATGTAACACCAGCCAGTGCTCTTTTTCTCTCCCTGCTACCCAGACCCTTTCCTCCCGCCCCGCCCTGTCCCCTCAGAATTTAGCCTGATCTGGCCTCACGGACCGCAGCCCAGACGACACCGGGAGAGGGGGTTGGTAGAGGGGGAGGGGCGGTGGTGAGACAACGGGGCCTTGTTTTCCACGTGGGTAAAACTCTGCTGGACCCCGCCGGCGAGCACGTTGGCTCCTTGCAGAGTCAGCAGTCTGCCCGAGCGGGTGGGGAGCCTAATGAAGGGCTCTGTCCAGCCAGCTTGCTGGCTCCACATCAGAGGGCTTGGGGTGATGGCTGCTGTGGTCAGGAAGCTGGGGACGTGTGTCGTGGTGGAGAACAAACCGGGGCACAGAGGGGCCATGCTACCCCCACCCCCAGCTGCTGCCCTTTATCAGTTTCCTCATCCCTCTGCTGCAAACAAAAGGGCTCCGGTACCTGGGCCGGGGGCAACACTCTGACACAGGATGTTCCCAGCATTTTGGATATTTCCTCCGCCGTCTGTCTCACTGATATGTCCTAGAGAAAGTGCTTGGATTCTCGAGGGAGCGCGGGGCTGTAAAAACTCCAAAACACAGTAATAACAAAGCTGTAAATCTGGGCCCGTGACAGCAGCTCTCGGCTGAAGGCATCCAGCTCAGGCCACACCGTGTGGCCATAGGAGGCCCAAGAGCTCAAAGTGGTCAGAATGCTACAGGATGACATGTGGCAAGGAGTGGAATTTCCCACGGGTCCAGGACGGTTTTGTCAGATGTCTGAGCTCATGCGAATCACGCCGTCCTGTGTGGCCCCAAAGAGAAGCCAGGTGGGCAAGGGACTGGGGATGAAGGGGCAAGACCTCCACATTTGGTGCCACACAGAACAGAGTCGATGCTTGTCTCTGTTCTCTTCCAGACAGTGAGTTACTTACCCTTATGGGGCTGGAGTTTCCTCACCTGTAATGGTATCATTTCTGTAAGAAGCCGAATTGTGAGGGTGAAATGCGATAGTGTCTATTAGGCATGTAGCGTGATGCTGGGGAGATGGTTTGCGCTCACGGTATTTCACCATTTCCCACCACTCACTCTTCTCACAACTGCAGCCGAGGCTGAGAATCCATCCGCCCATTTCTATTCTGCAAAAGCCACTCCACTCGAAGTGTTTCACACAGAAGGATTTAATACAGAGAGGTGGGTCTACAAGTGATGAGCCCGTGGGGACCCATGTAGGCGTGGTGAGGCACCAGAGATCAGCAGCAGCAGGATCACCTTCTTGGGCTAGAGGGACAGAGGAGGAGATGGTGTCACAGAACCCAGGAGCCTGGGCTACATGGTGAAAGCTGGAACCTCGGTGGCCTATTCTGAGGGAACAGGGACCATGGAGGGAGGGGCATCCCCACAGGAGGAGAAGCCAGGGAGGAGATGAGCAGAGAGAGAGAAGGGGGGGGAGAGAGAGAGAGAGAGGAGAAATTCATCTCCCTGCAGTTCTTCACCGTTTCCTTCCATTGGCTGAAACTGCCCAGAAGTCAGAGCACTGGGAGCCTGGGAGAGGTAACTCCTGGTGATGCAGAGAAGAGCAGAGGTAGAAGGAGCAGTGCAGTGACCAGCAGAGACCAAAGATCATGGAGGTTGATAATGGGGATTTGGGGAAGACATTTCCCAGCCTTGAATCCTAGCTCCCTACTTTTCAGCTGAGGGACCTTGGTTGAATTACATGACATCTCTTGACCTTGGTTTTCTCATCCACAAACAGGGGATATTGAAAAACATTCAGTTGCTGGGTTACTGTGGAAAGCAAACATGATGCCATTTATGAAGCCTTCAGCCAAGGGCGTGGTCCAGAGCATCCCCTCAATAAATGTCAGCCAGTGCATATTCTAGAAAATGGGTTTGACCAGAGACCAGACCAAATGTTGCCCAATTCTCAGCATGGTACGTGGCATATCTGGCCTTGAGTACCTCTTCAAAAAACAGGTATAACAACCACATTCTTGGGAAGAAATCACTTGTGCAAGCTTGTCACGTTGTTTGCCAAGAATGACTTAAACTCCATGCTGAAGGTGGCTTCTGGGCGGAAGGAAATGGGTTGAGGGCATCTCCCGTCATCACATTCTTCAGGGATTAGAAAATCATTAGCTGTTACCACAGTGGAGACATCCAGCAATGGCCATGGGTCATCGGAAATGCAGGCATATTCCTGCTTCTTGTTTCCCCACTCAGGGATCTAAACGTTCCTGACACCCTGGCACAGTCTGTTGGCCTGGCTTCTCATCCTGGTTGAGTACATGCTGATCTCACTAGTGGGAAGAATAGTTTTATTTCTGGATGAGAATCTCCAAAGTGACTCCTTTACTTTTTGAGAAGGATCTTGAAGGAGGCCATGGTGAGTCATTCTCCCCATGCCTTGGCTAGATCACCAGGCTGGGGATCTCCTTGGTAGAGATGGGAAGAGGGTGGTGTTGCTGAAATCCACCCACATGCTCCACACTGTGGAAAGAACCCCCAGGGATCAGAGCACATTAGGCCCTTCTCTGGGCCTCTCTGCCTTTGCCATGCTGTTGTCAGAGTGGGTCAGCTAAATCAAACATGCTGGTAAAGCTGAGGAAAGCCAGGTTTCAAATGTGCTTTGGATTGCTTCTCAGCTAGTTCTAAATTGAGTCCACAGTGGCTGACATGAGAGTAAGTCTTTGTCTCAGCAAATTGTCTACAGAGGAAGTGGTGATAATGTTGATGAATCAGGTAATGACGATGATGGTGATAATGATAGAGATGATGGTGATGATAATGGAGTGATGATGATGGTGATGATGGTGGTGATGATGATGACGATGATGATGGTGGTGGTGATGATGATGATGGTGATGATGGTCATGATGATGGTGACGGTGATGATGGTGATGATGATGGTGGTGGTGGTGATGATGATGATGATGGTGATGATGGTGGTGATGATGATGGTGGTGATGGTGATGATGATGAGGGTGATGATGGTGGTGATGATGATGATGGTGATGATGGTCATGATGATGGTGATGATGATGATGGTGGTGATGATGGTGATGGTGATGATGATGGTGATGGTGATGATGGTGATGATGATGATGGTGATGGTGATGGTGATGATGGTGATGGTGATAATAATGATGATGGTGATGGTGGTGATGGTGACAATGATGATGATATAAATGATGATGGTGCTGCTGCTATTGCTGCTGCTGCTGATGGTGATGGTGATGGTGATGGTGCTGATGGTGATGGTGATAATGATGATGGTGATGGTGGTGATGGTGACAATGATGATATAAATGATGATGGTGATGGTGCTGCTGCTGCTATTGCTGCTACTTCTGATGGTGGTGGTGATGGTGATGGTGATGATGATGGCGGTGGTCATGATGATGGTGATGGTGATGGTGATAGTAATGATGATGGTGATGGTGGTGATGGTGACAATGACTATATAAATGATGATGGTGATGATGGTGATGGTGATGGTGATGATGGTGATGAAGATGAAGATGGTGATGATGATGGTGACAATGATGGTGATGGTGATGGTGATGATGGTGATGGTAGAGATGATGGTGATTGTAGTGGATTGAATTACATCCCCCCCAAACTCCCTGAAGCTTGAATTGTGTCCCCAAGTTTTGTGTATTAGAAACTTGGCCCCTACTGTGACTATTAAGAGGGTGGGAGATCCTATTATGGTAATTAAAAGGAGGAGCCTTGAAGAGGTGATTGGATTGTAGGACCCTGTAGTAGTGAATGGATTAAAACTGGTGGTCAGGGGTGTGGTTCTGAGGGTTTTAAAAGAAGAAGAGAGTCTGTCTCTCTCTCTGCTCTCTCTGCTTCCACCATCTTGTGATGTGAGACTCCTGGGTCACTGTCACCACCACCAGAAGGACTTTGGACTTCCCAACCTCAGAAATTATAGGCAATAAATGTTGTTTTATTTTATAAATCACCCCGTTCCATGTATTTTGTTATAGGTGACAAAAACAGACTAATACAATGATGATGGTGATGATGATGATGGTGATAATGATGGTGATGATGATGATGGTAGTGGTGGTGATGATGATGATGATGGTGATGGTGATGATGACGGCTATCATTCCTTGAGTGTTGCCTTATACATTCCATTTAATCCTCCACCACACAGTGAGCCATATGATATTCTGTAAAATCATCCGCATTTTATAGATGAAGAAACCAAGGCTGGAGGAATGAAGTAAACAACCCAGGTCACACCACTAGTAGATGATCAGGTACAGTTATTGCAGCTTTGTGTGTGCCAAAGCCCACACGTATGTTTAGTGCTAGACCCTGGGGATACTGTTAATGTGACCACTAGGATGCAGGGGAAAAAGTCCTGGGGCTGGTGGTCCCAGTGTAGTGAAATAGGAATGGCTAAAGGGAAGACTCCTTTACTGTTTCTTCAAAGCCACAAGGGCTGCCAGGTTCTGAGGACCAGCCTGATACGAGAGCAGAGAGAACAGACCTCCACCTTGGGAGGCCTGGGGAGGGGTCAGATGCTGTACCCTGCATCTTCCTGCTCATTGTCAGAGTGTGGCAGGGGAATCAGTTCAGACAGGGGGTAGGTGGGGAAGAGAAGAGGAGAGGACACTTGGCCTGGGTGAGTGCTGGGAGCTGAGCCTCGCTGGCCAGGAGGGGCAGACAGAGCCTTAGCACCTGACTCTGTGGCCATCACATGAAGCAGTGTACACAGACATGGCCACATGGGCTTCAAGGATGGGATTCTGGAACTTTCTACCTTAGTCCCATGCCTTTGGACAAATGATATCACCTCTCCCAGCCTCAGTTTCTCATCTGTACTCCAGGGACTGAGAGAGAATTTCTTTCCTAGAGTTACCAAGGGCTTAGACAAGCCAGTGCCCACAGTACCTCCAGTGTGCCTGCTCCACACATGCCAGCAGCATGCAGACCATGCTCATGTGTGCTCCCTGGGTCTGCAGCCCATTTTGGTGAGGGCTTGTCTCCGTGTGACAGCTCTGGAAACTGAGGCTTGATGAGGCAAGGTCTAAGTGTAAGGACCAAGTGAAAATGGCAACCTCTGAGGCCTGGCCCGAGGCTTGGGCACAAGGCTGAGGGGCTTTCCTTTCCCAGTGGTTCTTCCTGTGTGATTGCCTATTGTCACCGACCCCAGGATCCCCTCCTTATGCTGTGTCATATATTGCAGATGTACTATAAGGTATAGCATATTATGTCATATATTATGTGTATATGTTTTATAATATAGAAATATGAAGCAACATACACATTTTATGTAAGATGTGATAACACAATGTATGTAACTTAAAGCGAATTGAGTTCACGAAACCCCATGAGGTGGTTGGGGACATGCTGGTGCATTGTGAGGCCAGCTGGGGACATGCTTGCTGGCACAGACACCAGGTGTTCGTGAGGAAGCATTTGGCTTCAGGAGAGAGAAGGCAGCTGCTCCAAGTCCTGAGCGCTCCTCAGAGGATTGTCATCACTTCATAATGAAGAGAAAACAGGGACGAAGCTGCCCCTTTGCCTGCCACTTTCAGAACCACAGTGAGAACCACAGTGAGCACCCATGACCCCAGCGGGGGCTGGAGGTCTTCCACCTCACTGGGTCCTCCCAGGACCACCCATGAATGAAGCAGGTGTTGCTCTGCCCCCTGTGCAGGTGGAACATGCAGCCGGAGATCTGGTGGGATGCGCTGAGGGCCGCCCGCTCCGACTTCAACGCTCTGGGAACAAGCCCAGGTGGTCGCCCAGTAGGGACACCTCCTGAGCTGCAGGTTCCAGCCCATCCTATGAGGGGGAAGGAAAGACTCCAGACATAATTAGAAGCATTTTGGAGCAAGTGGAAAGTTCTCAGGAAGCGTATTATCATTAGAGCTGGCCTCTTGCCTCCCCGAGGGCCAGGGCGCACACGTGTGTGTGTGTGTGTGTGTGTGCGTGCGCGCGCGCGAGCACGCGCACTGTGCGTGATTTGCTGTCCAGCTTCCTATGTGAAATCCTTTGCATCACATGTAGAGTAAAACGTCAGGGCTGCTTCCTTGTGTGAACTTTCCTTCCTGCCGTGTTTTAGAGAATCAGAGAGGCTGTCTGTCCCAAACGGCAAGAGCTAGGTCCAGCTGGCTGAAGGGGACCTCTAGTCACTGTGTGGTTTCAGAAACTTCACCTAAGCACTCTGTGCCTCAGTTTCCCCACCTCCAAACAGCCAGGGAACAGAGAGGAGTGTCTTGCTCAGAGGATTTTCCTGGGTCCTCAGATTCTATCTTTTGGCAAAGGAAACCAGAGAGGCAGTGTGACCTGCTGGCTCTCAGTGCTGGCTGTGCCCCTTCTCAGCTGTTGTGACCTTCTGAAAGTGACTCCCCCTCCCAGGCCTCAGTTTCCCCATCTGTAAAATAGACATGAGACTAGCAATACCAATCTATGGGTTCCAGGCCCTGGGGTAAACCCTTCAGGAGATTGTTAGTTCACACATGTGCCATGTGTGCAAAACTCCCTGGCCCCGAAAAGGGCTTGTCAACTCCCCACATTCCTAGAGAAGGTGGCATCTTTCCATTGTCTCTTTCTCCAGGCAGGAGCACTGAGGTGTCGCTCCCATGGGGCTCCAGGGGAGGCCTCCATAGGGAACCAACGAAACCTGCCAGGTCGACTGTCTCTTCCACCCAGAGCACAATCACCACTCTTCAGCCCTGGTCCTGGAATTCAGCATGGGGAATGACCCATGAACAGAAGTGACAGAGACAACTGGGTAGACATGCATCTGAGTACACATGCAGAGACACCTAGAAGGGCTGGTTTCATGAGAGGAGACTTGCCACCTCGCTGGCTGGGCTGAGGCAAGGATGAGTGGCAGGAGCTTCAGAGCCTCAACGACCACCTCGTCCCCACTCAAGCCCAGGACTGTCCCTGGCTAGCTACAGGGGCCCTATTAGAGGCAGGGCAGGGACCACTACAGCAGTAATAGCAGTAGTAGTAATAGGTGTAGTAGCTCATGGTTATCGAGCACTTACTCTATGTTTTAAAAATGGATTTGATATATATCACACACAGCTCATTAAACTTGTAGCACAACAGTGCGGCAGACACGAACATTCCCAGGGTACAGACAAGGAAACGGATGCACGTGCAAGTGAGGTAACTCACCCAAAGTCAGGGGCCAGGAGGGGATGGAGGTGCTCTGGCCTTGCAGCTGCATGAGCACTTACCTGTGTTCAGGTGGGATGGCCACCATGTGATGGCCACCATGCGATGGGGTCCTGGGCACCCTGTGTGCGGGGAAGTGCAGCATGAGCTACAGAGTGCAGAGCATGGTCAGAATTGGGCAGCGAGGCCATGAACCTGCCTCTACCTCTCAGGAGCCAATCCATGAGCCAGTTGTTTACCACCTTCCGTGCCTCAGTTTCCCTATATGAGGATAACGATGCTGTCTCAGAGACGGTGTGAGGAGATGAGAGAATGCCTGTAGAGGTCTAGTGGGACACCCGGCTCATCGCAGGGGATCCATAAGTGGTAGGCACAAGGATGGATCAAGGGCAGGTGGACCCCCCTGGTCCTCCTATGACTACAGACCTGCTGCTCTGTAAACTCCAACAGGTTGTCTTCAATGGAAATGCTCAAGGAAAGATGTTCATCCAGTGCTGTCCTCTTGAGGACGAAGACAGTGACTCAGAGGGTGGGGAGGCGAGGTCTGCTGACGGAAGGAGGGAATGCTCCCCACGGAGTCTGAGTCAGCTGGGGGTGCTCACAGGCAGCACCAGAAGACGTTGACCACCATGCAGAGGAGGTCACTGGTCAGCTGTGTGTGGGAACACAGTAGGAAGGTCCAGGCGTCCAGGTGCTCTGAGCAGGGTGGAGACAGGGCAGGATTTGGAGGGAGCCCCACCATGCATTCCCAGCCACGACAGGTGAGCCAGGCGGCAAAATTCCACCTGGGCAAGCAGAAGCGGGGAGACTGGGAGGTGGTGGAGGGGGCGGCGCGTTTGGGGAAGAGGACCAGGTGAGAGGGGTTGGCTTTCCCCTCCAGTCCTGTTAACCTGTGGCTCCAGTCCACGCTGAGGACACCTCCAGTCCCACTGCCTCTGTCCTGCCTTTGTTCCAACTGCTCAGGCTGCTGCTGCCAGCCAAGAAATATTTTGCGTGTCACCAATCTCCTTCACTCTTCTTTGCAGAGGACCAAATGGCTCTATTTCAGAATGTGCCGCCTTCGTGTAGGTGACACACAGGCGAGGCCATATTTGCATGCACATAGGGGTAAATGGAGGACTTGGGGGCATTTCTAGGGGGCTTGGTGAGGGATTAACTGTTTCCTTTATATAAAATAATTACAAGAAAATAAAATGCTAATTCTTGAAGAAGACATTACATTTAAATAAGCATTAATTGTCCAAGTAAATTACTTCAAAAACTTTAATGAGAATCTTCAGTTTACCTTTGTGAACATAACTTTTTGCATAACAGTTTTGAGAAAGAATTCATCTACCATGCAATTCCTCCACTTACAGTGTACAGTCCAATGGGTTAGCGTGTGCACAGATTTACGCAGCCACTACCACAATCAATTTCAGAACATTTTTATCTCCACCTTCCAAAAAACCCACTATTAGTAGTCACTCTCCTTTACCTGCTACCTCCTCAAACATAATTTTTTAAAAATAAAAGCAGACTTTATGCTGTGAATAGCTACGTGCAACTCTTGACCAACACATGAAAATGATCCTCTCTTCAAAATCTTGAAGTCACTGTCGATGTAAAACTTTGGTTGCACAAGTATGTGATAAAAAAAACCTAGAAAACAATTTCAGAAAGTATCTAAACATTTAGAAGAGTTCAAATGACTCTTGAAGCACTGAATAGCTTTCTTTCCTTTCACTGATAAGGACAACGCTGACATTCCCTGTGACCAGGAAGGTGCTTCTTAACCTCAGCTGTGCTTGTTTTACTGGGTACTGCACAGTGCAGGTGAGGCTGCCAGCTGTGGGGCACATGCGTCGTTAGGTCAGTCCCCGCAGCAGCCACCCGGAGGGTACGTCAGGAGTCAGGGTGACACCATTCCTCTATCCTCACTTTACAGATGAGGACACAGAGACCCAAAGTGGTGAGGCGCTTGCACAGACTAATGAGCTAAACAGACGCTTGTTTTTGCAGCAGACGAGTGTTCTGGCTGTAGGTTTTGGGGCACTCCTGCGGCCAGAGTTAACTGGTGTGACCCAGGCGGGGTTCGGCGCTCTGTTACGGGTGTCCTCTGCTTCTTGCCCTTCTCTTCACATGCGGAAATGTGTTTAGCATCTGGCATCCTGGTTAGACTCGGAGCTTCCTTGTCTGTGACAGTCTTCGTCCAACTGAGCCACTTCCCACGTGGAGCTGGTAGAATGGGGTGTGAGCTCTCTGGGTGTCCGTGTCCAGATGCTGCTCACCAGACACTCTCCATCATGCCAGTACATGACCACAGCATCTGGGCAACCACTGCCAGGGGACAGGTGCGTGCAGCCTCATTCTGCAGATGGGGAGACCAAGGTCTTTCTGTGGACACTGCACCACCTCAGGGTCTCTCCTGGCACCATCCTTGCCCTGGGCCCTGTGACATTCATGTAGCTGGGTCACCTGCTACCACGCTGCCTATCTCAGGGATGCTGTGGTTCCACAGGGAGGTGAGCCTTGAGTGAACTTCATGAAGAGCAAGTGTGTTCTCCCACTTTTCCAGAACCCAAGGGCTTCCACACACTGGGAATGTGTTGTTTTTGAACCTGAGCCCATCGTGGACCTGGACATCGATCAAAGAGGGTGTATTGTTTTTCCTGAAACTTCTGGGACAGATCAGATCAGCAGAATTTCAGGTGCAGTGACTCAGCATTTCCTTTGCGGCTATCGCCTTCCCCACGTGGGCCCCAGAGATGTGGCACAGCCCCTGTCCTCAGGACTTGCTTCTCAGGAGGCCCGCGCATGGTGGTCGGGGTCTGGGATTTGGAATCAGACCAAAAAAAAAAGGTTCAAATGTGCCATTTACCAGCTGCTCAGAATGATCATGGGCAAACTCCTTCGCTTCCCTGAATCTCAGCTTCTCAGATTTAGAATGGGGAGAAGAGTGATGGTCGTGGTCACCACTGCCCAGGAGTGGTGAGGAGGAGACACAGAGATGCATGCAAAGTCCCCAGGAGGGTGTCCAGCACAGAGCAAGCATCTGCAGCAAGACTTTGGTGACCTAGTTTTCCCTCGGCCTCCCAGGGGCCACCTACAACATGGTGGGAGATTCCCAAGCCTACTGACAGCTTCCTTCCTTAAGTACCTGCTTCTCTCCCCTGACAGCTTTCTGTACTGATAGAGCATCTTGGGCCACACAGGGAATCCACACCCTCAGAGCAACCCTCCAACAATGGACGGGAGCAGGCGGAAACTCCCCCAGCTTTTTCTCTCTTGGGAAGATAATTTTGAGGTGTCTTCCACACAGCTCCACAGAGGGCCCCCACCAGGATGGAACCCCAGAACCCTGGGGCTTCCCGTTCACTCGTGCCCCGTGGCTGTCTCTCCTCCCGTCCTGGTCTCATCTCCCACTTCCCTCCTGGTGCATCTTGAATTCACCCTCAAAATAACTCATTTGTACCCAGATCCCTGTCTCCCTGTCTCTGGGTTTGCTTTGGGAGCACTCAGTAAATATTAGCAGTTATTAATGTTCTAATAGGCTGGATGCAGAATGAGAATGAATTCATGGTCAAATTTTGTCCTCTGGGTTCCATTTCATTATATTAGCAGGTGAGGGGTCATATCTAGACCATGCCAGAGAGCCAGTTTGGAAACACTCCTTTAGCTTGTGACTTTTATTGAGCAGCTATTGGATGCCCAGCATGGGGCAAGGAGGAAGGACCTGGCCATTGGCACCCACGGCTCTGCCCTTGGACAGGAAGGGTCTACGGAGCAGAAACAGTGCTTAGGGGAGTACAAGGCCAAGTATGTTCCCGCAGTTGAGGTACAAGGAAAATTTAGGAGGTGTAGTACTTGGCCTGGGTGTCCCCAGGGACACATGGCCCAACAGGTGGCATTTGTCCTGGACCCTGGAGTAACTGCTGTAGAAGGAAAATGTCAGAACAGCATCTGAGGAAGAAGAGCCTATGTGAAGGCTCAGGGCAGGGAGGACCTTGCAGGGAGAGGCAGGGTGTGAGTAAAAGTGTAGACCGAGGCTGGGCATAATGGCAAAGTAACTTGACCTCTCTAAGCCTTGGTTTCTTGTCTGTAAAATGGGATAATGATTGTATCCATGGAGACAGTGCTGGACTGTCGTAGTGACTTCATAAAGGTTTCCTGTTTCCTTGTTGTTGTCGGGGCCAGGGGAGGACTTGGGAGCCAGCCTCAGGGATCTGCTCTACCCCTCCGCGGGCAGGAGCCGTGGGACGGGAGGCACGACCATCGTGGCGGAGTTTGGCATCACCAGCCTGGAAGGCGTGGTGTCACTGTGTTACCGGGACCTTCTCATCTTCCTGTAAGGAGAATGCTTCACTTTTGTTATAAAAAAAATACATATTTCAAAACCAAAACAGCCATGTGACTTGGGAGCTGTATGGGGTTGACAGGGGCTGGGGAGTGTGTGGGACGACTCCAGAGAGCGAAGCTCCAGCTTTCAGGCTGAGACTCGCCGGTGAGAGTTTGATGAAGCTGACGGACTCCCACATGGAACTCTGCCCCAACTCAAGGGGGCTCACAGGGCTGCTAAGAGGCAGACATGGACTCAGAGTAAGGACGCCTCAGCTCGGAAGAGTCTTCTAACAGTTCAGGCCAGAGAATTCAACGACTTCCGGATGAATGCTTGGTTTCCTTGATGTTGAGGAGGGGGACAGCCCACATGAGATGAGATATTTCTCATGAAAACATTTGTTGGGGCCATAGCCAGTGGGGAGGCTCCCAGCCTCCGGGTAGGTATGGGCAAGACCCGCATTCCAGGAGAGTTGATTGTTCCTTACGCTGAAGCCAATTCCACAAAGTCAGCTTCAGAAAGTGCTTTAGAACCTGGACGACATCTGCATTTAAGTGGTCCTTAGCAGCAGCTGGTGGCAAAGGCCAGACCTCTCTTCCCAAGTTGGGTGGGCCCATTGCAGCTGGAGGGTCTGTCCTGTCCCTGGGCCACCTTGCTCTGTCACAAGGCTGCCAACCAGCCTCACATCAAGACATGGGTTGACTTGTGTGTAAACGCTCACAGGATTTCCAAGTCTGCTATTGATTTTCAAACTGCAAACAAAAACGCACTCGTTCATCAGGGCTTTGCGTAGCCTTCCATTACCCACTTAGAGTCACGTTACAAAAACAGCTCTAAACAGTCTTGCTGGGATTATTAGACACATCCACTCACTGACAGCGAGGTTTTGTTTGGTTGTCTAACTTGGCTTCAGGGCACAACTTTTCACACTGATGGCATATGCAACTGTCACTTCGACATAGACAGGGATGTTGGTATTTATTTTTGCCTCAAGAAAATGATGGGAGAACACAGAGGACAAAAATAATTTCCAGAAAAGTACACAGCAAACTCTCACCACATCTCTGCAGGCCCTGACCTTCTTCCCGCGCCTCAAATTCCTTTGGTTGGAGGGAAGAGTCCATTTTCCATCCCCGAAGAGCCTCTCCAGGGCTGCCTGGCAAAAACAGGCCCTTGCTGGAAACCCTGGTTTCTCCTGTCCTGGCTGCCGGTGGGTGTCATTTGAAGAGTTCTTAAAAATGCTCACCCAAACCCACTATGTTGTCATTATGGCACTCCTATTTTTAAAGCTCCCCAGGTGATTCTGGCCAGCAGCCAAGGTGGGGGGTGCTGCCCTGGCACTGTCCATGGTGTGGCACAGGAAGTCCTGCCCTTTGGAGAGGGAAGGTGTCCACAGCTGCTGGGGAAAAGCAGCTCAGAAGGCTTTATCGGGGTGGTCACTTTGGGGGACCACCATGGTTTCCCATCTCTTCTGTGGCCTTCTGGGACCCAACAGGTGACCCCATATTCTAATTGGGTTTGCTGCTGGATGTCAATGCAGACCTGTCCATGCCACCACCCTTAGTTACTTCTCCATGGCCTTAAGACAAAGACAAAGTCCCTGCCATGACTTTCAAGACTCTGGCCTGGCCCCTGCCTGCATCCCTTGGGTAAGGGTGCCCAGGAACACAGCTCTGAAGCCCATTGCCAGGTGCCTGCCTGCCCCACACTCCCTAGAGAGGGACCTTGGGCAAGCTCGTGGCTCTCTCTGGGCCTGAACATCCTCTCCTGGAAAATGGGAATGTTGTAGAGCCTACTTCAGAGCTTGCTATGGGGATTAAATAATCACACTGATGTAAGGTGCTGAGCACCATGCCCAGCACGTGGTGAGTGTCCAGTCAGTATTAGCTGCTGCTGTCACTGCCCACCCAGCCCTCACTCCCTGGGCACCCACCATATTGGCTCTCTTTCCATTCCTCAGACTCACTGTGCTGCCTCTTACCTGGGGCTTGGCACACAGTCTTCTCTTCCCCAATTTACCTGGGTAATGTTGCTTCCTCTAGGAAGCCTTCCCTGACTCACTGGTGAGGTCGGGAGTCCTCAAACTTCATACATCATGGCACCCTCTACTTCTTCCTCAGGCCACTTGCCACAACTGTAATCACTGTGTGTCCCTAGAATGTAAATTCTATAAGAGCAAGACTGGATCTTCCTTGTTCACTAAGTTTTCCCACTGAAATAAAATAGGTGCTCTGTTAATACCAGTTGAATGAATGAATGAATTGCACTGTTGGCAAAGACTCCCGGCCTTTTGGCCTTGGCAAAGACTCCCGGCCTTTTGGCCTTTACCTCATCTTAGGTAGGGCTCTGTAGTTCATGCCCATGTGCCAGGCAGTTGACATTTGGCAAGAATAAGCTTACACCCTTCACTTTGCTCCTCTGAGGTGTCTTGGTTCTGGTACTGCCCCTGAGTTGGCCTGACTTCTTGGTTCCACATCCCTCTTAGAATGGACTTTGCCTGTTTATATACTCAGGGCTCTTCTCCCTTTCCTTTGGTTGGTGTAATATACACACACACCAACCTCTTCCCTGTTTTTCATTTTTTTTATTGACATGAAATTTATATAATATAAAATTAATCCTAAAAATCTATTGTTTCCTTGATTTCATCAAATCATTTCTCCGTATTTTCTTGAAGCTTGCTGAACTTCCTTAAAACAATTATTTTGAATTCCTTGTCAGATATTCTGTATAGCTCCATTTCTTTGGGGTCAGCTACTGGGAGATTATTGCATTCTTTTGGTGGCACATGTCCTTGGTTTTTCATATTTCTTGCTGCCTTCCCTTGATGTCTGCACATTTGAAGAAGTAGGGACTTATTCCAGTCTTCACCTACTGACTTTGTCTGGGAAACATTCATCATTTTAAAGTGAACAATTCAGTAGCATTAGTGCATTCAGTACATTGTGAAACTACTGACTCCATCTAGTTCCAAAACATTTTTGTCACTGCAAAAGGAACAACCATACACATTAGCAGTCTCTTTTCACTCTCTTCTCTCCAGTCCCTGGAAACCACAAAGCTATTTTCTGCCTCTATGGATTTATTTATTTGGACATTTCATAAAATGCAATCATACAACATGTGATCTCTGGTGTCTGTCTTCTTTGGCTTAGCATTGTGTGTTCAAGGTTTACCCACATAGTAGTGTGTATCAGTACTTGGACTTCACTCCTTTTAATAACTGAATAATATTCCATGGTATGGATAGACCAAATTTTGTGTATATTTATTCATCTGGTGATGAACATTTGGGTCATTCCCACCTTTTGGCTATTGTGAATAAGGCTGCTATGAACATGCATGTACATGTCTTTGTTTGAACACCTGCTTTCAATTCTTTTGGGTACATGCAGGAGTGGAATTGTTGGATCATACCCCATACCCCAGCTCTGGGTTTCACCTTTTGAGAACTGCCAAACTATTTCCCTAGCATCTGCTCCATCTTACATTCTAAATCCTTTGGTTTATATTTATCTCCCAGCTTCACCCAAACATGACTGCTCTTCTGATCCCTGATGCCTGGAAGTCCTTACTTCTGCTCTGATAGATAGACTATGAATAGACACACAGGGCAGGCTGGCTTTCGGTGGACCCTGGCTATGCCACATACAAGTTGACTGGCATCAGAGAAGTTAATTAGCCATCCTGAGCCACAATTTTAACCTGTGAAATGGGATGACAATAGCATCCTCTGCCCCTGTGGAGCTGTGAGGATTAAATGAGCTATTACACAGGAATCCTTAGAGCAGGGCCTGGCACTTGTGATACTCATTCAGGATCAGGGACCAGGAGCTGTTATTGCTTAATAAAAACCCTGTATGGGCACAGAAAGAATGCCAGGCATTCCAGGTACCCCTACGGACCTTATTATCTAGGCGGGGAGAAAAGACTCACCCACAGGGCCTAACTCAGTTAACACCCACTGATTCTGAAAATGACATGGAACAACACCACCTGCAAATGCCAGACAGAAAGACACTGGATTTCATGACAGAGTAAAATGAGCTCTTTGAAAAGGACTTATAATTCATTAATTTCTGACATGGAAATATGAGTCACATGGAGAACTAGCACAAAGTTAGGACTTAATCATGTGTTTTAACTCACTTTGCCCTCTCAACACCCCTGTAAGGTAAATATTGTTATCCCATTTGTTGAATAGGTAAAGTGAGGCTTTGAGAGGGAAAGTTTCTAGACAAGTGGTTGCACTGGGATTTGGACCCAGTGGCTCAAGGAGCCACTCTTGTCACACTCTGAGTCCTTCCTTACAGTCTTTCCCAGCCCCAAGACAGAGTTCCATCTTTCCCTGTTCCACGGGAACCCTGCTTCCTACAATCGGCTATGGCAGAGTTGTGAACGTCCTGCATCCCCACAGACTGCTGGGTTGTCTGAGAGGCTCTGGCCCCTAAATGGTATTTGTTTTTGCCCTACCACAAGTATTTCCATTTGCTTTGGATGGAAAAACAAGCATTTCTGTTGTTGTGAATATTTCAAAGGGACCCGCCGGGCCACAAGATATCCGCTGGAATGCCACACCAGGAACCGCACGTTGTTTCAGATGTATTGATTTTTATCAGCTTTTGACCTCATTTATTTATGAAAAATATCTGGCTCCCAAATATGGTGCTTTGAAGGCACAAGTGATAAGTGACAGAATGTGTCCAAAAAATGGCAAGGATCTGGCCTGCCCACGCTCTGGCCTTCTGTAAATGGAGGCTTCTCCTGAGTACTGGATTTATGTCCAGGAATTTAGAGAAATCAGAGCCTTCCACATCCACCGTGAATCAGCTCAGATGGAGCTGCAGTGTGGAAGCCATGCTGGTGTCAGTGATGCCTTCGGGTGCTGTGGTCACGGAGTGTGAGCACGGCTGGTATGCATCCATTAGACCTACAGGGCTGTCTTGTGCACCTGGGACATCCTTGGTGGGGAAGCAGCCAGGGTCTGTGACCTGGGGAAGGGTAACTGTCTGAACTTATGAGAAGGGACATCAGCATCCCAAGGAAAGGGGGATGCCCTGCAGTCCAGGCTCCTCCAGCCAGAGACCCTCTGAGAACCTCAGTCTCCTCTTCTACACAGTAAGGGATGGAGATGGCAGCCCCGTCTGCATCATACTGGATGTGTAAGATATCACCACTGCCAACATACGTGCACCCTCCACAATTCCCAGACAAATCGATTTCCGGATCATCACTGGACAGCACATTCACCTCCTTATTCCTTTCTGAAAACATCCCAGAATATCTGAAATGCAAGATAAGTACTCCCACCTCACAACTAGCTTAGTAGATGCACTGACGAGAAATCAGCGTGAATTTCAAAGCAAAGCCACAAAAGGAAAGATAAATATTCAACTTTGTCGACATTTAAAACTTCTATGTTAAAATGTGAAACAGGATACCTACTTCATACCACACACAAAATAAATACCAGATTCACCTAGAAATTAAATGGGAAAGGCAAGACTAAAAATTTAGAAGAAAATATATTTGTGCATTTCCCAGCACATAAGTACAGATACAAAGACGTTTCCTCCCTGACTCCTCTTGCTCGCTGCTTTGAACAATGTGAAATAATAGTAGAATGTCTTGAACTACAGCAGCCACCTGTGACCACGAGAACAATTCTAGACAACTGTCTCATTCCTGTCACCAAAGAGCTACTGTCGGAGCAACAGTTTTGGTAACTCTGTTATTAAGGTTTATGGTAACATAAGTGATCATAGTGGAGTAAGTGGTTTGCATCCCATACAAAACACGGCTCAAACAGACGGCTGTAATATCTCTCCCAGCACCTTTCTCGGCTATACAGCACACTCTGAAAAGAATATGTGTGGGAAAAGAGAGAGGTGGGCCTTGTGCTCGTAGAGGCTGGACCTCATAGTTTCTTGTAGGGCTCAGCAAGAGACTCTTGGAGGTTGAACTGGAAAAAAGAAATATCCCCCAAAATAAATGTACAGAAAATGATGCCAGACTGCATTTGCTTGGGCAAGATTTCATATATGCATGGCAAAAGTGTTGCTTTCCATGTGAACAAAACTTTTTGAGTTAGCCTGATCCGGGGGCCACACCATCTGCTTTGTAATATTTCAGAACTTTCCTAAGAACGTCGTCAACTCCAGAGAGGTCAACTCGAACAGGTGTTGGATACTCTCTTTCCATATTCAATTCATTAGATCTATCAGATCCTTTTGAACTGAGATGCCATTTGGTAATCCAGATAATCAGCAAAACTGGAGAAATCGTTTTATGAACAAAGCCCACGCACACACCATTGCATGGCACCTGTGGTGGTTGCTGTTGGCTGCAGCTCACCTCCCCCTCTTCCATTCTTTACTGGAAGCTGAACACGCCCTGACTGATCCACACTGCTTGTTCTGTGCGCACATCTACGTGCTGTGGCCACTTAGCTTGGTAGCGCTCCTGGTTCCTGGGTGCTGGCACTACACCCGACTTGTGCAGGGAGCTTGACAAGCACCGGCTTATGCTTGTGCATGCTCGGGCATATTGTCCGCTCTGTGCAGAGGAGAAAACAAAGACTTGGAGAAGGCAGTAGCTTGCCCACAGTCACACATTACTGAGTGGTGGGGCTTGCGAACCCATGTCCCGTCAAGTCCAGAGTTTGTGCTCTGATACCACGAGGGCAAGAGGACTAAGCCTGTGCTTGCTCTTCTTAGAGATACGTTCTCCACATGCACCTCCCCCTCTGCAGCCCCACGTGGACACACTGTGGAAGATGCCCAAGGGTGGGAACAACTGTCGCCCCACCTGGGGCTCTCTTAGGATAGCACCAGAAAGTCACATGCACCAATTTTGTCCCTCGGAGGCTGACAGAGACAGAGTCAGCACATGCTGACACCTGAAGTTCAAGCATCTGATATGGTCAGGTGCCCAGATTCATTAATTCACTGAATCATTTCTTCACTGAGTATCCACAGGGCCTCAGCATGTGACATGCGCTGAGGAGTCCGTGAGCACGCTGTGCCTTCTTCCCTGCCTTCCGCAGTATGCGGTCTAGGGTGGCTCCCCAAGGGCCTGACCCAGGGTTCTTATTCTGCAGACTATGCATAGCTCATGCCAAATACCCGGGAGAAATGCAAACACAGGTCTGTACAAAGACCTGTGCACAGATGCTCACAGCAGCAGGATTCACAACAGCCGAAAGTGGAAACAACCCAAATGCCCATCAAGTGATCGGTGGATACAGAAAATGTGGTCTCTTCATAGAATGGAATTTTACTCAGCCATAAAAAGGAACGAGTTCTGGCACACACTATAACATGGGTGAACCTCGAAAACATGATGCTGAATGGAAGAAACCAGATGCAAAGTGTCATATGGGTCCATTTATATGAGATGTCCAGAACAAGCAAGTCTGTAAGGAGCAAAAGTAGGCCTGCAGTTGCCAGGGCTGGGGAAACGGAGGAGCTGGTGGGGGGTGGTGGCTAAGGGTGCTGCTTACTTTTCAGAGTGACGAAAATGCTCTGAAACGGATGAGAATTGTTCCAAAGTTGCACTGCACACCTCTGTGAATATGCAAATCCCACTGACTTGTGCACTTTAATGGGTGAGTTGTATGGCGTGTGAGTGACATCACAATGAAACGTTAAAGAGATGGAGGGGTGGGAGGGCCCTGAAACCAAATCCTTCTGTTCAGTGTGACCTCCTGAGGAGTCAGCTGTCAGCAGCCCACCCTGAGCTTATGGACCCTTGATCCTTTGTGTGTGGGTGGGTGGAGGTAGAGGGCGGTTGTGCAGGAAACCTGCCTGGGCTAGTGCTCTGAGGCACACCCTTTGGGGACCCCGAGGCAGTGACGTGGCTAACAGTGCCTTCTCTCTCAAAGAGGTTTTCATCTTGAAAATGGCCTCAGTGGCGTGTGGATATGCTCAAGCATGAGGGTGTCCACGGGGAATAGGTCCTGCACCCTCCTCACTGGTGTTGGTGGCTGCTCTGAGCCAATCTCTGTCATTTCCTGTCTTTGTCACAGGCACCCACATACCCACCCACTTCCTTATTCCCCTTATGTTCAGCACGGTCTCTGATGCCTGTGACCCAGAACAAATCAGCCCGCGATGGCCATCAGACCCTGAAGTCCTTCTACTGTAACTGAAACCCCTCAGTTGCCTCCAGCAGTGACCCGCTGGATGCCCCCTGCCTGCCTCGTGCACATGTGGAGGGCATTTCAGCTGGAAGCCACTTCCCTTCTTGTGTCCCTCCTGCCGAGAGAACGGGTCTGGCTATGGGACCGTGAGCCCACCCTGTGCCCTCCTAGCGAGGGCAGAGGCTCGGAGCGGTTCATCTGGATCCTGACTCCACTCACAAGCCCCGTGGCCTTGGGCAGTGTCCCTCCCCCGAGCTGCAGTTTCATGGTCTGGGACATACAAATAGTTCAATTGCTGATGTGGGGACTCGGCGAGCTAATGCCTGAGAAGTGACCCAGCGCAAGGATGGGCCCGCAACATGTTTTCAGTAAGCGGCTTGCACGCTTACTTATGTCAATAAACAGCTTTGTGTCTCATTTTTATCATGAAATACACCACGTGCTTAGAACTAATGGTAGATAACAGCATGAGCATCATCCAGATTTTTAAACTTTTTTTTAAGGAAACTTTTTAATTAGAAGTGTAAGATACAGTCTGAAAAGTGCACAAGTCCTATGGGCTCGGGCTGAGGAATTTTCACAAAGTGAGCACACCCAGGTCACCAGGCCCCAGAGAGAGAAACTGATCCCTGGGAGCCCCTCAGGCCCCTTTTCGGTCACTACCTCCAAGGCTAACCACCGCCCTGACCTCCAACGGCACAGACGAGTTGTGCCTGTTTTTGAACTTTATAAAATCTACAGTAATGGAGTCGAGCAGTGGGAAGCCGGGGGTGACACGTCTGAGAGACCCGTCTGACTGCTTCACGGAACTGTCCTTGTTCTCCTTGCATGGTCGCATCCCAGGTTCCGCAGTGTGAGGATCCGCACGTTCCTGGCCTGACCCACCGTTGCAGGGCGTTGGGCGCCCCTGGGTTTTAACGGTGGTGAGTCGTGCTGCTGTGAGCATCCTTGCAGACGTCTTTTGATAAACATGCGGCCACTTTTGTTGGGAAGACCCTTGGGGTAGAGGGTGTGTATATGCTTGGCTTTGTAAGACGCTCGCAGACAGCTTTCCAAAGTGGCGGTACCGTCTGCCACTCTGCCAGCACTGCACATGCGTTCTGGTAGCTCTGCATCCTCGTCGGCACCCGGTGTCGTGTTGCCCATTTTACCCGTTTGCAGGTGGGACGTGCTGTTGCAGTGTGGCCTTAACTTGCATTTTCCTGATGATGACTGATGATGAACACCTTTCCATGTATATTGGCTTTTTAGATATACCATCGGTCAGAATTAATCCATGTTTCAATTTTGTCTGTTTAAAAACATCATGAACCCAGCAAAACGCCTGCACTCTGTCCCCTTTCTCTCCTTCCTTTCATCCCTCTGTCTTTCCTGCCCTAACATAACCTCTGTTCAGAAGTAGCTGGGATGCTCCTTCTGTGCATATTCTTATCCTATTATTGCCCACATAGGGAGGCGTCCAAAGCATTATATGTTCCTGCTTCAGAATTCATCTCTAACTGTATAAACTTTTCTTTCCTTTCAACTATTGGCACTTATCTAGTGCTCCAAGCTTCCTGTCCAGGGAATATACACCACCTCATAGGGCCACACCACACCTCACCCCAGACTCACACTCACACGCACACGCACACTCACACTCACACTCACACCTCACACTCACACCTCACACTCACACTCACACCTCACACTCACACCTCACACCTCACAGCTCACCTCACACTCACCTCACCTCACACATCCACACCCCACACCATACACTCACACCACACCTCAGGCCATACCATACTGGGCATTTTCATTCCTAGTTCCATCTTCCCCAGGCTTATATCAGCTCAAGTGTTTTTTTGGACATCTCTCATTGGGAAAGGGAAGAGGGCTGGAGCAGATAGGAAATTCATACATCAGGTATTACATTACTTCATTGAATACTCACAGGTACCCAATAAAAGAGGCATTATTGGCTTAATTTAAAAGGTTGCCAAATGTATTCAGAGAGGTTAAGTGACTTGCCTAAGGGCACACAGCCAGAAAGTAGCAGAAGGTAATGCTAACCTGGGACTAACTGTAAACCCATGCTTTTCCCCAGGAAGAGGGAGGTGGCCCTGCGATGTTGTTCCCAGCAAGCCCCAGCAGCTCTCCCCAATCCTGATGATGCACATGGGGAAGCTGGGAGCAGGTGCAGCCATTGACTTGACCATATTGCGGCCACCAAGCAGGGCTGTCACACGGGACGCTGGAGTCACATGGATGTCTTCCCAGTCTTTATATACAGATCATTCCTGTTCAGTGTCTGAAAAATGTGCTGCTAAAGCTATCCGTGGGAGACGGTGCAGAACATCAATTCCTCACTGTTTTTGGCTGCTCTTCAGCCCCTGGTCCTCACACGAGTTTATCTTTATGGAACACAGGCTTTCTAAACACGTCAACATTGCCATGAAAATCGAGATAATTTCTGGCAATTAAAGACCTGACTCACCCATTGTTCTTGCTCATTGTCATTTTAGGAACTTCCTCCAAATTGGGTTCCTGTGGGTTAGGGCAAGTGGACCTCCCAGCGACCTGCACATCATGGGTCATGTCACCTCTCCCCCACCACGGGGAGATGCACCTTCCAGACTTTATCAGAACAGGCTGCTTCTCTCCTCCTAGTCTTTCCTGGAAGGAGTCCAGCTCTCACAACTCTTCCTGATTCACCTGTATTCTCTCTCAGTCTTTATTTATTTCTCCCACTTTATTATTTTAGGATTAATGTAAATGAAATCTGTCGTAGAGTTCTGTAAAATGGATGGAAGAGAGGCTAGAGTCAGAAGCTTCGAAGCTGGCTCTGATGGGAAAAAAACTAATGTAAGACTCTGCACAGTGTCCTTCAACCTCAACTTTCCTTGATTTGAGACAAGGAGGAGGGAGAAGGAGGAGCAGGAGGAGGAGGAGGAACAGGAGGAGGAGGAGCAGGAGGAGGAGCAGGAGAAGGAGGAGGAGCAGGAGCAGGCGTGACATGGGGTCACACCTACCTGGAACCTTAGGTCTTTAGTAAGGATGCAGAACTGGATGGTAAGTCTTTGGGTGTCCTATGCCTGGTTACAGTTAATACAATCACTTAGGAGGGAGAGTGGATACGACACCCTCCAGGTGGGTCTTAGTTTGGGGACAGATATTCCTTCTGAGAAGCCCAGAGAACTCAATGCTCTCAGGTAGGCCTCCCACCCCACGTGCAGCCAGGACTGTGTCTCCTCTCCCTGGGCTTTCTTCACTGCGAGTTATATTCCTCCTTTGTCTTGGTTTGGGTGCCCCCTCCCCACCCACACAGACCAGAGTCAGGGTTCGAGTGCAGGTAGTTCATTTGGGAGGTGATCTCAGGAAGTGTCAGGGAGCTCTGCACTGTCACTGGGCCAAGGCTGCTCCCAGGACAGTAACTCCTGGCATCTCTTGCTGGTTTGCCTGTGAGTGGGCCTTTTTATAAGCACCCAAGTCATATCGAATTAGAGGCCAATGCTACTCCAGTATGAGCTCATCTTAACTAATGACATCTTTGGGGATCCTGTTTCCAAATAAGGTCACATTCTGAGGTACCGGCAATTAGGATGGTGACATGAATTTGGGGAGACACAGTTCAACTCATAACAGGAGTGGGGATGGGCCGAGAGGACTGCAGTGTTACATGTGAGATAAATGAACCCATGGGCCAGTGTAGCCCAACAGCATGTCCCATGTCCCCACGAGGCAGGGCACCAAGGAGAGTGTCCCTGGAAACACTCGATATCTGAGAAAACGCTCAGCACAGAGCTCACATGGACGAACTGTCTGTGTTGCTCTTCCGCCCATGTGCTGGGTAGCCTGCCATTGCTTTTCTTTTGAACATGTCGAGCAGAGGGGAGACACTGTCACCTGCTCTGAGGTCTTCATCCAGCTCAGCCGAGGCAGCCCAGGGAATCGCACTGGAATCAGATGGAAGGAGGTGAGAGCGGAGGCACCACCTGATGGGGGTCAGATGCAGCTGGGTGGGAGCCAGACCCCGGCAGCTTGTGGCTGTCATTGTGCCTATTTTCAGCCTCTGGTAGGACCATGGAGGAGGAATGTGGGCTCCCAACATGAATTTGGAATCTGAACGCGGTCCAGAGCTTTGGCATCTGAGTCCCTGGAGCGCGCTGCTAGCCATCCTCTCCCCCCCAGAGAATAATCCATTTAAAACTTCTGCGCTGTCTAGACTTGTTATCAGGCCCCTAATTCCTGAGAGCCCAGCGCGGGCAGCAGCAGGACTGTTGAGATAGCAAGAGGGTGAAGTCATTGGCGTAAATCCTGAGGCAGGAAGTCCGTGCCGGGGACGATGGATGAGTGTGGGCTGGTGCCCGCACGGGGCAAGATAACGCGTCTAGACTCCGCGGGCCGTTTCCTCCTCTTCCTTAGGTGTCCTATCGGCCGTGCTCTTGCCTTCCTGCTCACTCTTCCCCAGCCTCACGGGAACGTTTCCCTTCATCTCCAGTTGAAGGGGTTGCTGGGGACACTCGGCTTTGGCTGGGTGTGGGTGCTTTTTCCAAGTCACAGCCACGGCGAGCCCCAGAGGACTTTCTGGAAAGGCCAGGCTGGCCTCTGTCACTTTGTCATTTCAGAGAGTTCAATGGGTCAGGGGAAAAATGACATTCCTCTTCCCGGTATCCAGAGGTCAATGGAAGGCCAGTGGTGGGATGTGAGTTGATGTCAAACAGACCCAGAAATTTCCACAAGTCCTGGGGGAAAAGAGCCTGCAGCAAGTCTTATCTGGGAGCCCTAGGAGCTGCAGAGTGCTGAGTCACCTCGCGCTTCCGGCATGAGAGGCTGATTTCATTGGCCCGTGTGCACACTGGCTGATCCTGAATCCTGGAGCTAGGGTTGGGTGGGAGGTCAAAAGGTCACTTGGTTCAATCCCCTGCCTCCAGGCAGGATCCCCCCAGCAAAGAGGAATCGTGTGTGTTCCAATATTCCAGGACACCTGTGGGGACTGTGGGAGAGGAAATGGCCTTGGGAGCATGTGCAGGGATGATGAAGTGGTAATCCCCACCAGCTGTGTGAGTTTCTGAGCCCTGGTAGTGCTATGGGGTTTGAACAACTGCACTGTGGAGTGTGATGTCAGGAGGGACACCACCTCCATGGCCACCACCCGCACAACAATGACAACAACAAAAGCAAGATGCACTGAGCACCTGCTGTGCACTACTTTATGTCGAGTGGCTAGATGCATGCCAGCAAATCTCATTTAATCATAAGAGTAAACCCACAAGCCCAGGGGCTGGAGACTACCACAGGTAGCCCCACGCTGAGGCTCAGAGGAGAAGTATCTGCCAAGAGCAACTGGTTGTAAGAAGCAGAATTAGAATCTGGACCCAGGTGAGGCTGACTTCAGCTCTCAGGACCAAATTGCTAAACACTTCTTCCCTGAACTATGAATGTTCTGTTCACAAAGGTGTTCATGTCCTATTAGCACCTGCTGGACAGGTGGGGTGGTTGAGAGTGGGTCAGGTCACAGAGCCAATAAACTGGGGCGGTGGGGAGTCAGGATGCCAGCTCACATCTCCAGACCCAAATGCCTCTCCTGGCCTTGCCTGTCCCCCCTCCCACCCACCATGTGCAGATCCCCCGACAAAATCTAAACTCTCCTTTATGGTCCATGTGGGAGACAGAGGGAAGCCCTCCACAGGGATGTCACTTGTTCTACTTCGTTCAGTGAGGATGATTGAACACCTACTATGCGCCTACTGCAGACATGGGAGAAAGCTACGCTGTGAGTGTCATGACCTCAAAATCAGTGGGAGGAGAGCTTCTGAAGATGCTGAAGGACCTCGAGTCTCAGCCAGCTGTGCATGGAGCCTCAGGCAGGAGGTAGACCCCAGAAAAGAGATCACAGATGGGAAAAGGGGGGACAAGACTGAAGAATGACTGAGATCGCCAGATGGCGTGGCCAGAAATGCTGCCTGATACGTGAATCCATGGGGAAGTAATATTTATACTGAGGGGACTGTCAGTAGGGGACAGTTACAGAGAGGATGAACCAGCCACTTCAGGGAATAGTATGCAGTCATGAAAAAGAGTCATAACAACATGGAATGATCACCAAAATAGATTAATGAAAAACAGCAAGGTGAGAGATGGTGTGTATAGTGTGTATGTACACGTGTGTGTGTGTACATATGTGTGTATATGTACTTGTATGTGTATAAGGATACGTATTTATCTGCTTATAGGCATATAATTATGTGTTATATCCCTAAAATATCTCTAGATGTTGCCACCCTGGGAAGGTGGGTGTGGAATGCTGGGAGGGAGATACCTTTCTGTATCTTGGACCTTAACCACGTGAATGTATGACCTTCAAAAGAAACAAAAGCTCTATCCTGTGTTCTAAACGTGGTTGTTCTCTCGAATAATAAACAGAAGGGTGCACAAAAACCCTTCTCGCTCTCCACCCAGGTGTCCCGGAGGTAAGCAAAGTCACGTTTGCAGGCAGTGAGAACCCCTGCCCCAGGACTCTCTGTGCTCACAGCTTCACCCCACCTGCCTAGCCCGATGGAGCTGCTCACCGTGGAGCAGGGCGCTGCACTAGCCCCCATGGAGTTCCGCGGCACTAGGATCCAGAATCCCCTGCAGAGGCCACGCTGTCCTAAGTCCCAACACCCTGAGCTCAGTTTCCTCCTGCTTTAGCAAATAAGTTCTTTACAAGTTCAAATGCCCCTTCTGAGGCAGGAGGCCGGAATTCTAAGTGTGGAGACACCCAACTGTTTACTGGCTTCCCCAGGGCCTGGACTTTCTGACTCACCCGTAGAGAGAGGCAGGGTCAGGGGTTATCTGCGGGTGGGCAGTTGGGGCTGCCTCTGGACCCTCCCTCCCTGCAGCATCTGCTAAAACCATTAAGGGTCCCCTCCCTTCTCAGCAACAGTCGGTGTCTTTTTAGCGCCCAGCTCAAGTTTCCAACTTCTGAGCTGCCCAAAGTCTGTGCAGATCCCAGGGCGGAAAGGCCTGTTCATGATTCGCACGAAGAAGGTAGGGGCAAGAGGGACAGCCGGGGACAGTGATGGAGGGCTACTGCTTCAGAAATAGATCTGAGGCTGCCTGGATGTGGCGAGCTGTGGGACGGGGGCCAGGCGCGAAGACGACATTTGTTCCTGCAGCTGAGGCCCACCAGCAAATGGCAGCACATGTGCCGTGTTGGGGCCCTGGGAAGAAAACTGACAAAGTCATAGGGAGAGACCTTGGGATTTCAGGTTCCCAGTTCAGACCACCAGGAGGCAGCTGGGTGAGAACTGGCGTTTCCTGCTGTGGGGTGCTAGACGAGTTAGGTGAGGCTCGGGCCTCTGTATTCACATCTGTAAAATGGGACTCATGGATCCCTCTTTCTTGAGCTGTGGTGGTGATTAGACAAGATGAGGCAAAGTACATGTGTGCAGGCAGCAGGTGAGTGGCAGGTGCTCTTGCAGGACCCGGCGCCCTTCTGAGAGCTTTGCCTGCAGTCACTCGCGGGTCCTCACACAGAGCTGCATGGGAGGTCCCAACTTTACCCCATTTTACAGATGAAAAAAGTGAAGCAGAGAGACATGAAGAAACTCACGCTGTCTCAGAGCTAGTGATTGGCAGGGTCTGGATTCAAACCCAGGCCTACACCTGGCAGTCCTCCTCCACCACCCTGTCTGCAGCCAAACCTCGTCTCCAGCATGTCACCAATGCAGGCATCGCCCTCTGAGGCCAATGGGAGGTGAACATCCCTGGCGAGCAGTCCTGCACCGCTGGTGCTGTCCTTGGTGTGGATAGGCTTGGATTAACATCGGCGGCGGCTTCTCAGACCCCGCTGAGCCTGGAGGATGCCCTTTTTCAAGGCAGCAAAGGAGGAATGCCTCCTGTCTGCAATCACAGAGAGCTTTATGCTGCCCGGTGGCCGGCGTGCATCAGCACGTTTCCTTCTCCTGCATCAATTGCGCTCGGCTCATTCCCCCTGACAGCCAGGAGCCGCTGCCTGCGAGCCAGAAATCTCCGCTGATTAGGCCGGCGAGCAGGCTGAAGGCTGCAGGCTGCAGGCCATGTGTATCTGCGTAGGAGGCCTCAGGACACCCCGAAGAAGGGACGGTGGGCTGCGCACCCCCCCCCACCTTCGCCCTGTAGGAGGGGCTGCCTGCCCAGAAGCCGGCACTGTGGGCTGGCTCAGAGTGGGACTGCTGCTCTGATGTTATGCTGGTGGGATGACGACCCCTTTCTTCTGCTCTGATCTCTCACTGTTTATCAAGGAGTCGCGGTGAGCCAGGCTCTTTATTTCGCTTACCTTAATGCATTGTCTCAAAGTCCTTCGAGGGACATACAGCCTGTCACCATTTTGCACACAAGGAAACAATGGCTGGGAGACGAGAGGAACTGGGCCCCTCCACCAGCAAGGGGACTGCAGTTGGAGCTGGGCACAGGAGGGCTCTGCGCTGCCTTCCGTGAGGGCATGTGGGATTCTGCTCTTCAGGCTGTTTATTTTAACAGCTTTATTGAGATATAATTTGCATGCCACACACTTTACCCATTTAAAGTATAATTCTACGGTTTTTAGTATGTCCACAGACATGTGTGACCGTCACCCCAACCAATTTTAGAACATGCTTATCACCCCCAAAAGAAACCCTGTACCCTGCAGCCCACATGCCCAATCCCCCCATCCCCCAGCCCTCGGCACCCGTGTCTCCTGGTGCATGTTCAGTTAACAGTCATTGACTTAATGCCAGCCCATTGGCCCCCCACCCCCCGTCACTGCTGCCTCTGAGGCTCACCATGGGGGCTCCTTGCTGGGCACACTAAGCTAGTGAGCCTGGGGTGGGGTGTCTGTCTGGACTTTGGCTGGAGCGTGTGAGCATGGCAGGTGCAGAGAGAGGGGCAGACGAACCCCCAGGGATTCGACACGAAGCAGAGAGTAGAGAGGAAAGCGCAGGGAGCCAGGAGTCTCGCACCGTGTATTTGAGTTGACCCAGGAGGCATACATAGGAGCTGGGTCTACACGAGGAAGGGAGCAGGCAGGTGCTTCAGGGGGAAATGGTGTCTGCCAAGATGTGGAGGCAAGAAAACAGGGTCTCTCAGCTTGAAGCGCCTGAGGACTAGAGGGGTGGCAGGGACGAGGGGAGCAGGCAAGGGACAGGACGGGGCCACAGATAAGGGCACTGAAGCTCCAAGAGGAAGGGACTTTCCTGGGATCCCAGCCACACTGTGGCCTCGTCTTCCCTGGGTGCAGACCCTCGGAAGGCAGAGATGACCGAGACCTCTCAGTCATCTCTGTGTTCCCAGATCCCAGGCCAGGTAACCCAATAAGAACTTAGGGTGGGAGAGCCGCCTTGCTGCAGGGCATTGTGACAGTGCCTAGGACACCACAGGGGCCTGGTGGTAATGGCCCCTGGGCACAGCTCTCCAGCACCAAGTCTGAGCAGAGGCTGGGGCGTCTGTTGCAGGCACAGCCTGTCTGTCTGAAGTAGACGTTCCCAATATGCTTCCTACATTTTGCATCATTGGGAAGCATCACAAGGGCACAGACGTCAGTGCATCACTTGACACAAGAGGCAGCACAGCTGGTTCCTACAAATGCCGTTCTTTGAATAACCAGCCTTGCTTGTCACTTGGGGGGCTAGAGGTGAGCCGCTTGCCCCAGATCACAGACTCGTAGGATTTCTTTTGTGAAGTTATGTTGGCCAGCCCCACATTTTATATTCTCAATGCTCACTAATGAAGAGAATCCACCTAAAATCCAGAGTTTGGTCTTTCTTCTAAATATCATTAGATGTGACCACACCATGCCCCAATGCCCTCCTGGAAACTGCTGGAGCGTGTGTTCTCTGTGGACACATCCCCAAGAGGCTCTCTTTTCTCCCCAGCTCGAGGCCGAGAGTGGCTTCCCTTCCCCTGCTTCCTGCAGCCTGCTTCTCTCACTGCGTCACCAGCTTTTCCCAAAGAGTTTGCCAGTCTCAGGTTGTAGTGGAGGTTTCCCAAGAGAGTTCTTGCTAGCAACGTGATGCATTGGCGCAAAATCCAAAAGAGCGCCCTCAAGGGTGTCCCCTCTGGACAGATGAGCTACCAGGTGGTGTGCAGGGCTTGGCCAGCTGAGCTCGTTGGCGGGCTGGACTCATTCTCCTCAGCAGTCCCTCTGTGGGACAAGTGGCTGAGGTTAGGAGCCCAACTGAGAAGGGACAACCCACCTACCAGCGGGTGTTGAGCTCTTACAGTCTAATGACCGTCCGCCAGGGCCTACACTGGGGACGGAGCCTGTCGCTTGGCAGGCCGGCCTGCCGTCCTCTAATAGGCTGGATTTCCCGCCGGGTCTGGAGCACTGGGAGGGGGAGGCAAGGCGTGTAGGGTTTCCTCTGTCCTCGTCCCTACCCCCTTAGCTCCCAAACCATCCATCAGCCCACGGCTCACCTGTGAAACCCAAGGCTGGGAACCGCAGCACTATTCCGTTACAAAATCAAGATTTATCGGAACATGACAGGCCTGGAGGGGTTTTATGACATGCACGGCGCCAATCCCTTCTGTTAACCTATTTGTCCCCGGCGGGGCAGGCGCGTTTTACGACCGCTGACACCACTCCATCTGCTCCGAGCTTGTGGCATTCTGACAGTGGGGACAAAGTGTCCGGCTTTGTCCAGGCCCCGAGGGCTGGATTATCACTTCAGCACTTGAGAGCTCAGCCCGTTCCCCTTGGAGAGACCCCCGAGCTCCACTCCCCCCACCCTGCTCAGCCTGGTGTGAATGAAATTCCAGCAGAGCCTGACAGCCCCGTGGACCGTCTGTTTTCCGACTGCCTCCCGGCCCTTTCATCTCCATGGCAGAAGCTACGTTAGGGTGTCAAGAGGGGGTTTTCTCCTTGTGAAATAATCCACTGACATCTCTACAAAGGCCCCATGACACCCAGATTGCCTGTGTCTCAAGAAAGAAAGATGATTTGGGGACCATTTGGAGCCTCTTAAAAAAGGAGGTCAACGCATCCCGGAGACTGCTGGGGAATTGCCGACCAGTGAGGTGGGGACTCCAGGCATGACCAGGACACTGGGTCAGCTCTTTTCATGATCTGGTTAAAAAGTTAAGCTGTGTTTACATTACATGGAACTCACCAGGAAATTGGAAGCTGTCGGAATTGCCGTGAGTCCTGCCTCATCCTGTGCCCCGCACACCCCTGCACACCCCCACATGCCTGCTGCGTGTCCGTCCTGGGTGAAGAACTTGGAAGTGCTTTTATTTTATCAAATGAAAGCATTTACTTTCTCGTCTATGATGAACTCCTGCTCCGTCTCAGCCTGAGACCTGGCTCTGGGATAGGGAGGCTGAGAGATGCTGGATGTTCAGGAACGGAGTGTGAGAAGAGCTTCTCTTGGGTGGATAGAAAGTGAGGCTCACCTGAAGGCCACTTCCCATTGAGAAGGGTCCTGGCCACGGGACGGCAGCAGCTGCTACACGCTGAGACCAGGGTGGGGTGGGGGGTTGAGTAATAATAGCAGGTATGATAACAGCCCCTGACACTGCTGGGAGGTGCGCTGTGCCGGGTCTCGGGCTGCTCATTTTGGAAGCCTGTGAAGAAGGGACTTTGTGGCTCCTGCTTTGCTGATGAGGCCATTGGGCTGCTGACAACAAGAGTAACAAGGATGGTCTGGGGCAAGGCCAGTGCAAATGGTTCAGGCCTGCTGGTAACCTATCTTTCTCGACTGCCTTGGTCTCACCGGCCCCACTATACACTGGGTTAATGAAATCTACCTCACAGGATTTTAAGTCTCAAATGAGAGTTGATCTATAAATGTGCTCAGGATGCAGTAGGCACTCAATAGTTGTTTGTGGACTCCAGTTGGTTGTGAGCCCTGGAATCTGATTTGAAGGAATCTGGGTTTGAATCTCTACTTTGACATGTAACAGCTGAGTGACCTCAGGCCAGCCAGTTAAGCCCTCTGAGCCTCAGGCTCCACATCTATAAAATGGGGAGATGCTCATGGAGCCTCTATCATGGTCACAGAGCTGTCAGAGAATCACATGAGATGCTGCAGGTAATGTGCTTAGCAAAGCATGCAGTAAGTGCTCATAGATGTCCCAATGATGATGATGCCAGATGACCGTCCCTGCTGCTGTCTCCCAGGTCTCCCCTCCCCCTACCCAACTGCACCCCCCATGGAAAATAACTCCTGGTGCCTAAGTGCTAAGTGAGCCCAAGGCCAGATCCTGGGACTTACCTGGCGGTGGCGGCCTCCCCACCCGGGAGTGCAGGTGATCCTTGTGTCCCAGGCTCTGGGCTGGCTTACACCGTGGCTATGGCATACAACCAGGAGGGCCCTTCTGAGCAGCTGGGGAGGAGCAGACCCACGCCGGCAGCACTGTATGTTGGCCTTGGATGGCTTGAGTATTTTTATTTGCAAGCAAGAAATAAGAAACACTTGCCCAGGCAGACCAGTGTGGTTTCATCCCCAGCACCCCCAGAAGCCCCCCATCAGGAGGCCAGCAGGACACGGTGCCTGCAGAAGTTCAAATAACTGAGCTGACCATGACCCAAGCTTAAACAGAGAGGAGCACTGGGACGGCTCTAAGTAGGGAGCTCTTCCCCAGGCCTTGCACCCTGGGGAAGGAACAGAGAGCTGGGGTGGGGTTGACATCACCCTGCCAGCCCCCCTGGGTTGGGCAAAGCGTGCAGGGTGATACAGAATAATTGTAGCTCACCTGCATTGAGCACTGTCTGCATACCTGCCCCTGCTCTACGCACTTCAAACGTTCGTCACTTAATTCCCACAACTGGATGAGGGAGGTATTATTAAAAGACAATGCAATCATGGAAATGCAAAACGGTATCGCTGCTTTGGAAGACAGTCTGACAGTTTTTTACAAAACTGAATTTACTCTTGCCGTACAATCCAGCAATCATGATGTCTGGTATTTACCCAAAGGAATTGGAAACTTATGTCCACACAGAAACCTGCGTATGGATGTTTATAGCAGTTTTATTTTAAGTGCCCAAACTTGGAAGCAACCAAGGCATCCTTCAGCAGGTGAACGGATAAGTAAACTGTAGTACACCCAGACGAAGGAATATGATTCAGCAGGAAGAGAAATCTGCTACACCCCATGAAAAGACATGGAGGAACCTTAAGTGCATATTACTAAGTGAAAGAAGCCAGTCTGAAAAGGCTACACACTGTATGATTCCAACTATAGGGCATTCTGGGAAAGGCAAAACTAAGAAGATGGTAAAAGATCAGGGGTTGCCAGGGGCTGGGGAGGGGGGGGACTGAATAGGAAGAGTACAGAGGGTTTAGGCAGAAGCTACTTTGTGTGGTCCTATGATGGTAGATACATGTCATGTTACATTTGTCTCAATCCATAGAATGCACAACACCAGCAGTGAACTCTAATGCCAACTGTGGACTTTAGTTAATGATAACCTACCAATATTGGTTTATCACTTGTAACAAATCTACCACAAGACATTAATAATAGGGAAAATTTCTCTTACAGAGAAGAGAAAAGGGGACACGTGTTCTCTCTGTATTTTCTGTTCAGTTTTTCTGGAAATCTAGAACTGCTCTTTAAAAAGCCTCTTAACTTAATGATAGTAATACAAACAATATCACAGTGTGGCCTCTGGAGCCAGACTGCCCCGGTTTGAATCCTGCCTTGGCCACCACGATGGTCAGTTTTCTGCATCCACTGGTGAAGCTACAGTCTCCAGCTCTTCAGTCACACACTCTCATCCAGGTGCTGCTGTGAAGGGACCTAGCAGATGTGATTAAAGTCCATGATGAGTTGACTTTCAGAAAGGGAGATTGTTCCAGATCACCTGGGTGGGCCTGATTTTGTCAGTTAGAAGGCTCTCTGAGACACTGGGCTGAGATATCTCTGAGGAAGAAGAAATCTTCCTGTGGACAGCAGCTCCACCCCTGCTGAGAGCTCAGCCCATCCTTCCTGATGACCACCCTGAAGACTGTGGACTGGCCAGACCATCTCCCATCATAGCATAAGCCAATTTCTTGCAATAAATCTCTTAATATCTATCTTCCACTGATTCTGCATCTCTGCTGGGACCTTAACTCATACAGCCGTGGGACTTAGCAAGTTATGTAACTCCTCTGCCTCAGTTTCCTTATCTGTAAAATGGGGCTAATAATAGCGCTCACCTCTTTGGTGGGGAAGAAGTGAGTTACTACATATCAGGCACTGAGAATGGCTGGCAAAGAATAGCATAACTGTTGTAAGTCCTGCTTTACTGAGGAAGACGCTGAAACCCTGGAAAGCTCTATAACTTGCCCAAGGTGCCATGGCACAGAAGTGATGGAGTCAGCGTGCAATGCTGAGGTCCTGACCATGCTCACCCCACCTCCACTTGCAGGCAGTACTGATGGCATTTATACCTGGAAGGGTCTAAAGTGACCTTATATAATCAGTTAAAATCCCACATTCTACAAAAGAGGAAACTGAGGCTCAGGAAGGTTGTTAGCCCATTACATAGGTCATGACAGCCCTCTCAAGTCTGAGTCAGCAAGGCCGGGGGACATGTCCAGGGTCACGCAGCTACCACATGGCCAGGCCAGGAGGCGGAGCTTTGGGCAGTCCAGTGGGGCTGGCCATGGCAGGCTGCACAGATAGCTTCCTGCTCCCACCTCAGCACGGGTCCTGCATCCATGTCCTCACAGCTGATGCACCTCGTCTTCCCTGAGGACCACCAGGAGCTTCCCAGAGGTCTTTATTAGAAACAATGGGAGGATCCCACTGTTCCCCCTATGCCTGAAGTCCCACATTTTTCACATTCCTCCTTGATCTGGCACAGCCAGGACACTGTCATTTAGAAAAAATAATAATAAATCTGGTATTTGAAATTAGAAAAAAAAAAAATCACAGCCTTCCTCTCCTGGACTCATTTCCTGTGGTGTTTCCCTGGCCTAATCGAAACCTGACAGGCTGCCATGGCAAAGGAAGCCAGACTCCCTGCATCAGGGCAAAGTTCAGCATGGAGAATGGTGTTTTTGTTCGGGGAGTAGGGAGAGGTGACGGAGAGGGGCTTCCCCCAGCAAAACCGAAAAGCAAAGAAAAGGCCAAGAGGAAAACATCCTGATATGCAGTGATCGATTCAACCATCTGAGTCATAAGAGCTGGGACACTTCTCGTGATCTTTCCCAGTTCTCCTCTTCAGCCTTATAAGGACCATCAAAGCACTTAGAGAGGAGAGGCTGTCTTCAAAGTGCTCCTGCCAGGGGCAGAGAGGAGCAGACCTCACGGGGCTGGGTAAGAGTAAGTGAACTGTTGACAATGACAGCGAGCTCTGAGAAGCCCAGCGCCAGGAATTCTGGAAGGGAGTAAACATTTATGGAGTGCCAACACCACACCGGAAGAGCGATTAAGTTAGCCAACACCTTCTTTATTGATGTTTTACACCAGTGGCGATAATCATAGCTAACTTGTATTGAGCATTTACTGTGCAGCAGGCACTGTGCTGGACACTTTACATACATCATCTCATGTAATCCACAACACAGCCGTGTAAGGGGGAAAAAATGATTGCTGCTGCTGTTTTATGGAGGAAGGGTTTGGAGTAATAAAGCATCTCATAAAGAAATACGACACAGCCACAAAGGACACAAAGTGACCAGGCCGACCTCTGCTCTTTTCAGGGGCAGCTGACAGTAGGAAGGTTTCACGTGGAAATCCACTGGGATGCTTGGCAAAAGCTGAGGAACAGACATCAAGGAGCTGTTGGAAAGACAGATGACATAGTTTGGATGCCAAGGGGATAAAGGGTTAACAAACAATAGTTGTGGTCATCACAGGTGAGTTTTACCTTTCTTTCCTGCTGTATATCATCAGGTTCAACAAGGGAAATAGAACCAGTAAGATCTCCATCTCTATCTATCTATCGATACATTGTCTATTGATACATCAATAGATACAGATAGAGCAATAGATAGATGGACAGATATAGACAGAAGGAAAAGGAAAACCAGAGCAGCAGAAAATATTCATGATACATACATAGGAAAAAGAACGTCTACAGATCAATAAGACTAAAAAGCAAAAATCCCAATTTTTAAAGTGGGCTGAAGACTTGAACAGGCACACTTCACAAGAGTCACAATGAACAGTAAGTGCATGAAAACATGCTCAACAAGGCTATTCAGCAGGGAAATAAACATTAAAACCATAGTGAGGTAGGCACCACAGCCCATCAGAACGACTAAAACGAAAAGACTGCAAGGTTGAGTACTGGTGCGGGTGGAGCCACCAGAACTCTCACACATTGCTGGTGCCAGTACAAGTTGCTATGCTTTGGAGCACTGTGTGGCAGCATCTACTAAAGCTAAACTTTCATCTGTCCTGTGAATCAATAGATACACTCAAAATGAAGGCAAACGTTCCGCCAAAGACATGTGTAAGACAAAAATGTTCATAGCGGCTTTATTCATAGTAGACCCAAACTAGAAAATACCAGGTGTGTTTCATCAGTGCAGAATGGATTAATGAATTGAAGTGTGCCCATATAATAGATTACACTCACAGAGGTAAGAAAGAACGGAGCATTGCCACATACAATCTGGATGAAAATCACAAGCTAATGACGAGAGAAGCAAGTCAGAAACACAAGAGGACACACCATGTGATTCCATTTGCAGGGAGCTCGAGAGCAGGAAGCCCTAGTCTACGGAGATGGAGGTCAGCGTGGTGGTTACCCTTGGGAGAGATGATGGATGAGGGTAAAAGAGAGCCTTCCAGGGTACTGGGAAAATCTATGTTTTGATCTGGGTGGCGGTTACACCAGTGTAACATATGTAAAAATTATTTAAGCTGTGTGCTTAATAGTTGTACCCTTTACAGTACACTTATAATACTCCACCTAGAGTTAGGGGAACAATGTGGGATCACACTCAACTAAGCTGTAGCCTAGCTGGGATGGTCGGCACACTCTAGTTCAGATAAGGACTATACAGGAGGGTCTGGGATGGGGTAGGGGGTACCACAGAGACATAGATTAGACACCTCTACAGTCGCCTCCAGACCCCTGTTGGTCCATGAGAGTATCTCTACCTTCATGTACTATTTCCGTGTCAGTGTGCGTGCATGTGCCTCTCCCTCTCTCTCCCCCCACATATGTAAGATTTGAGGTTTTATGCACTTACACCAAATACAAAAAGTTTAAACCAACAACTTCACTGGCATTGTAACCACCCATGGTCTAAGTACACGAGGCAACTGTTCAGTGGTTCTTGTTTTTCCTAAATACTTAAATCTACAATTAGGTCTCTGACTGTGCTGGTACATATTTAGGCAGAGGGCAAAAAACATGAACATCCACCTGGCTTGGGATAGGTCTGTGAGGGCAGCTGTGGGTTGACGTCACTTTGACATCCACACAGCAGTCGTCATAGGGTGTTCAATGAGAGCCTTTGGAAAGGTCCTGAATGCCCCCGCTCCCAGAAGTAACTCTTCCCAGCTAGTTGTCTCAGCAGTCCTTTGTAAAATAATAGAACAAAATATTGCCATCAAGGAGGGTGGGCTGTGGATTGATTTCTTGCCAGACTTGGAATGATCAGTTCTTCTTAACTGTTCAGAGCAAGTCAGACAAGAAATGAAAAGCTATAACATGTGGATATTGAATAGAATGACAGTGAGAACACTGCCTTTGCTCTCTCTTGGTCTTGCCAAATTGAGGTTCTGTGACATTGCAACCTAAGATGGATTCTTGGGTGAAGATGGTCATTATTGGAGAGTCTGCACCAAGCTCATTCCATCTATTGGGATAGAACCTACATTGAGCCAATATGGAAAGCTGATTTTCAAAGCACTCAAATCAAATGTTGTCTAGTCAGCAAACAGTCAGTGACAATCTGCTATGTTCTGGGCTCTGTGTTTAGCATGTGGGTCATGAATGAAGACAACAGTCCATGCCCTTGAGGAACTCACAGTTTTATATCTCAGCTAGATAATCCTCCTCCCCAGAAAGGAGTGGTGGCTACTCACAGAGCAACTGGGAACTTGGTAGTTCTTCTTAGAGACGACTCTGAACGTCGATTCCCTTTGTACTATACGTGCCCAGAAGTACCAGTGAAAAGCACTGTGCGAACTCAGCACTGTTTATTAGAGGCAGCAAGTTCACATGCTCAAACATCAGTGTGTGGAAGGATATCATGTTAATAAATGCATATCATTTGATAAGGTTGGAATTCATGCACATAATTCAGGGAATGTTTTAGAGACAAAGTTGTTTACTTTTTCTTTTGCGCCCCAGGTGCACTTTTGCCTGAATTATGGCAAATATAGAATTATATTACATTTATTAATACGAATGGCTCTAGGCAGCTGAATGGTAAACTCTTGAAAGCAGCAGCTATGGCTAACTCAGCTCTCCATCCCCAGCGCCTGGCACCTAGTAGAAAGACTGAACACATAAGCGAGTGAGGGATTGTGAGTGACGGACTGTGCTCCTGGGAAAGCCAGCATGCTAAAGTTTATTTTCTCATTTGGAAACTGAGGGTAATGGTGGTGCTACCCCACCAGGCTTTTGTGAGGGCCAGGCGAGACAATGTGAGCACAGCGCTGAGCACATGGCTTGGTGGTGCACAGTGAGTTCTCAATAACGTCGACGATGACGATGACAACGACGATGATGGTAATGGAGGAGAGAATGGGAAGAGAGAAATGGAGGTGAAAGAATTCACCTTGTTAATCTTCACTAACAAATCAACATTAAGTTGGAATTCTATTTCCAGCCCTAACTTTGGAGCAGCTTCTCCAGAGGCGCAAGACAGATGAGGGCCCGCAGGCCTCCGCTCGGAACTCCACGTGAACTCGCCCTTGCGGGCTGGGGTCAAACTCTGGGCAGTGGATTGGCTCATTAAACAAATGACCTAATTTAGTACTTAAGACACCCAAAATTTACTATACTAATTTGTCAAGTCATCCAGAACAACCAAACCACAAATGGTTTGCCCAGTAGGTTTTAATGGAATTACAGACAAAAATTCAGATTGACTACTCAGAAAAGGTTAAACTAAAGTAGAAGTGACAATTTAGTCTGCAGCACACCGAAGAGACTTTTATGGGTTGGTGTAAATCTTTTGACCAACTCTTTCATCTTGTCCTTTCCATTTTTAGCCCCTCTCAAGGAGAATGGTTTATGGAACTGGGGAGCAGGAAGCAGGAAGTAGGAAACAGGAAGTAGAAAGATTCTATTTTGGATTCGGCAACTGGTCAGGATGTCAAGGCTCATCCTTGGTGAGTAGCTGTGAAAAAGGAGTGTTCTAGTTGCTGGCTACCAGCAGGAGTTAACAAGCAAAGGGCATGTATTAATAGGAATGGCAACCAGGCAGCACCAAAGAAAGGTTAGCTGCAGAAGCATAAAAGGATTGAACAGAGTATGGCTACCATAGAAATCTGTTCTTTTAATTAATTCTTGAAATCCGAACCTCTGTGATTACACCTCTTTCTGTAACCGAGGTGAGTTTGTCGTTTTGCTGCAGGATGGTTGGAAAGGAGCCCTGACAGACCTTGTCCATTTTGCTGTTTCAAGAAAGACAACGAAAGCAGTTATTAAAGGCCGTGTTCACGGGGCTCTTTTATCCCTCAAATCATCCAGACAGCCGTCTATTTACATGGTGAAAGCCGCGAAGCTTCCAATTTAAAGACCCATCTGGTTCTCACATCAAGCTAAACCGTAACCTTAAGGAGCAAGCCCAAACACACCAGGGAGATTCAAAAATTTAGGAACGAGCGTGTTTATATTGTATTTGCATTAATGCTTCCTAGAGTTTATTTTCAAAGCGAAGAAAGAACAATGCATAGTAGGCTATTAAACCCAAACATAATCAGTTTAAAGTTGGGGGCGTGCTCCTGAGGATATTTCTCTCCTGTTTTGAAGGGTCCACTTGAGAAGGGGGGTTGGGAATACAGGGCAGGGAGGGGGTGGTGGGGCTGTTCTGAATCCTCTCCGGGGCTTGGCCTGCCCCTGTGGGCCACTGCTGTTTGTCATATGGAATGGATTAGACCTTCCCTCTCACACTGTCAACTTGGGTGTTCTGCACACAGGCTGTTTTTGCTGGGGTCTTGGTTTTGCTTTTTATAACGGCAGGAAGTGCCCCTCTCGGAGCACATGTGAAATCGTGTGGGAACGGTTGGGAGGGGGCGGGGGCCTGGAGAGGAGGCTGAGTGGGGTGTGGGGATGAAAAGCCTCCCTCAAATATATGGCAGTGTGGGTGGAAGCGGTGGGGAGACACGCACTGGCCAATTTAACTTTATGGGGCCTGGCTGGCAGGAGGATGGGGAGGTGGACGCTTCCTTGATGAAACCAGCCTGTCCCTAATAGACCTGCCCCTAATATTTTACTATACCGCATAGGATCGTGGGGGACCATTAAAGCATGAGGGATTGCAGCTGCTGTTTAATTTGTTCTAAATTTCCTGCTGGCCTCACCAGACGTGTACAGGAAATGGGCGGTAAATGTTTAATAGGTCATACCTAACCAGACAATTAACAGGTGCTGTCATTTAGAAAATCCCAAACTGTGTATGTGCATTTCCAGAACCGAATCAAGCCCTGTTTTTTTTTTTTTTTCCTTTTTTTCTTTTTGTGTAGAAGCTTGGTATAATGTTATGGGGTGGGACCCAGCAGGGGACTGAATAGAATAAAACTCAGGAGTGTTTTACAGTTTCGGCCTGAGACGGCACACGGATTTCACTTGTTGCTAGCCCCGACCTACCGTATTTCTGCTGCCACTGCCTCATTTCCTCCAAGAGCACTGCCCTGTGGATTTCTGAGCCTGACACTTAAACAGAAGGCGGGTGCTTGGAGCCCCCGCTGAGGCGCGCCTGGGAGGCAGGAGGGTCCGGGTTCACTGCGAAGGCACTTCCTCACCTGTAGCCCAACCACCCACCTGTTCTCTGGCAGGTGATGTTCCAGACAGAAACGAGATGGCAGCAGAGGCCCTGCTATGGCTGAGGGCCTCTCAGGATAGGGCCAGCAGGTTAATCAAGTGAGAAGTAGAGTGAGAGGGGAGGGTGTGTGTGTGTGTGTGTGTGTGTGTGTGTGTGTGTGTGTGTCATACCTGGGTTTATCTTCATGATGGGTCCTCAAAGCTCTCCCTCACTACCCCTTTAATTCTGTCTAAGCACTTCACCAGATCTCTCCCTCTAATCGCAGGATGTCAGGGTGGTATCATTTTCATTTCTACAGAGGGGAAACTGAGGCACTGACAGGATCACAACCTTACCCAGGACCACAGAACTAGCCGGTAGTGGAGCTTGGAGTTGAACCCAGAAATTTGACTGCAGAGCCGTGTGCTTAATTATTTCATTCAAGGACAAATAAGAAGATACGAACACCTGGACCCCACCATCAGCACCAGCCTGTAGGATTTTTGAGCTTTTATGTACAGAATATTTTTTCTTAAAAAAATCAGTATTATGTTCTTTATATAGTTTTGCAAGCTCGTAGCTATAATTATAATTATTTCCTAAATGTTGTTCACATGCTAAAATATGGTTTTAAATGGCAGCAAATATTCCATCTAATGATATTCCTTAAATGATTCAATCAATCCCTTCTTTTGACCTTTAGGCTATTTCTAATTTTTCTTAATTATAAACCACACTGAACTGCATATCCTTGTACACATCTCTGATGCTATCTCTGCTGATTTTAATGCTTTTATAATGGGAATGAAGGAAAGTTAAACTCAAAGTTCTTAAGTCACAGGAGGACAGAGTGTGAGGATGGTGGCAGAACAGGGGACTTGCCGTCCTCGGGCCTGGCTAGGAACCGATGGACTTCCATTTGTGGCCGTGGCGGGCTGGGATAAAGAAGGCTTGGGGCTGGATGTGGTCACCTTTACTGAGCATAATCAGATTCTCCCTGGGCAATTCCATTGACTGATTATCCAACAACTGATCAAGAATATTCTCGGAAACGGGGCTGGCTGGTTAGCTCAGTTGGTTAGAGCGTAGTCTTGTAACACCGAGGTCCTGGGTATTACATGGGTTCAGATCCCCTTACTGGCCAGCTGCAAAAAACCAAAAAAGCACAAGGCTGGATTGGACGACAATTATTCATTCTTTCATTCCTTCTGTCTGTTCTCATATCATTGACTCCCCCTCAGGGCCTGCTTGTTACTGTGGATAAAAGATGAGTGACATCCAGCCACTGCCCTCAGCCAGCCGCTTCCCCAGCCCCTGGCTGCTCAAAGTGGGTCCCAGGGCCAGTGCTTGTTAGAAGTACAGGATCTCAGGCCTGCACAGGCCCATGGAGTCAGAGCCTGCATTTTAAGAAGACCTCAGGGATTCATGCACACTCCTTGCTCAAGGAGCTCTGGCTAGGAGTTGTCCCTGAGACCTTAAGTCAGATTTATTGATTCCTTTCCTACATCCCGCAAAATGCAAGGAAACCAAGTGTATAGTCACGAGTCAGCAGACTTGTGCAATGGCCGTGTCCCTGGCTGAGCTGGGCCCGCGTTGAGGGTGGGGCTCTTCCCTCTCAGCAGCCCCTCCCTGCTGTCCAGCCTGACGTCCTGCCCACAAACAGCCCCTTGGTCAATGTGTGTGGAGATGATGTCAGCCTGATAGCCACACAGCCATGGACTGCCATCCAACAAGAGAACCTGTACCGGCCTTACACCCAAGGTTCTTTATCATCTTCAGACATCATGGGAGCACCAGGCATTAAAGTGCAGGTTTGCGATGCAGAGAACAGTCCCTTGTGAGGTTCTCAGATGATCTGGCTTTACCTGGCACGTCCACACAACCCCGTGTTTGTGGCCACACTTTGACAAAGAGGGGCCTTCATGGCTCTTGATTTGATTGGCACTTTAACAACTAGGCCCAGAAGCAGAAAACTAACCATTCTGGTTTGCCTGGCACTGAGAGGTTTCCTGGGATGTGGGACTTTCAGTGAGAAAACCAGGAAAGACCGAGCCAAATGATGTGCTGTCTGCCCAAGCTGGAAGACATCTGCAGAGTCCCCTAGTCTAATGCTGTGTCCTATGGCTGAAGCCTGGAGATGCCCTGTGATTCCCCAACATGCAGGTGGTTAGAGGCTGAAGTGAATATGCCCCTCCACTCTCCCCACTCTGTGGCACCAAACCTTGACCATCCCATGCAGACATCTGGATGGAAACTGCTGCACCGGCTACCAAGTGACCTCAGCTGCTGTCCTCCCTGAGGTTACCTGCTCGAAGTTCAAGGCTAATGGAGTTCAAAAGATGGTTTAGAAACATCTGAAAAGTGTTCTAATAGTCCATGACTAATGGGCTGGACTTGGCCATCCTATAAATTGTGTACTCTTCAGAGCGTTTACAGTGACGATCCTCAGATGCCCTTATCAGCACTTGAAGCTCGTGTAAACCAACCCTCATTAATAACAGGATGAAAACAGCGACACTGTGCAGGCCTCCCGCCTGCTGTCCGCATCGCACTTTGAAGTCCAGCTGCTAATAGTGGTGTTGACTACTTACATGAAAACGGGTGGCAGGTTGCACAGACATGTCTAATTTCAAACAATTAATGACAGCTGTCATCTCTGCCATAAAGCTGCTGCTTCTTCTCTTTGTTGTGGGGGAGCAGGCCTCGTGGGGATGGCTGGAAGCTCAGAGGTATAGAGACATCACTACCTGAGAGACTGTAATATTCCAAAGCACAGGGTGCAAACTGGTGGCTTGGGAATTGAATGAGTCCATAGATACATTTAAATTTAATTTTTTTTCACAACACTTAAAGATAGGATATTTTCTTTTTTTTTTTTAAAGATGACCAGTAAGGGGATCTTAACCCTTGACTTGGTGTTGGCAGCACCATGCTGTCCGAGGTGAGCTAACCGGCCATCCCTATATAGGAATCTGAACCCGTGGCCTTGGTGTTATCAGCACCACACTCTCCCGAGTAAGCCACAGGCCAGCCCCAAAACAGGATATTTTCTTAAAGGACATTTTAAAAAATCCATATCTCCAGCTTTTCTTGATACATTGGAAGATCCACCTAAAGTTGGACATTCCATATGGCAACAATTGTCTGGAGGTGAGTAGTGAGCAGCTGTCCCCTTTCGACGAGGCTACACTTTTCAGTGTGCTGCAGTCCTCACCCATCCCTATTGTCTTGTACCTGGCACACTTTGTGTATTTAGATCACATGCCTGGCTTCTGAATCTGTGAGCTTAATCTGGGGTGCCATTAAGCCTTTCTTGTCCTCAGTTTGCTGGCTTACAAAGCGAGAGGGTTGGGAATAGATGCTCCCTGAGGATACTTCTCCTTCTGACACTCCATGAGAAGCCACAGTCCCTGGACATGCCTGACCCATCATCCAGGTGGTGTGGGAAGTCTCCAGAGACCGTGAAACAGATGGATCCCCAGGCCTCGGGATGAGACTTGAAGAGTTCAGCCTGGAGCGTGGACAGGAAGGGAGGGGCTGGAATGTTCTCCACAGCGATTCCCTTACCTTCCAGCTGGGTGACCTAGGGCAAGTTTTTCACTTCTCTGGTTTCCAGTTTCTTTCTCTGTCAAATGCGGACAATGATACGAATCTTGTGAGAGTTGTGAGAAGACATGTGGTCATGAAGATGAAGGATTCAGTCCAGTGTGTGCCCTGATAAAATGGTAGTTGTGTCCACAGTAAGTAGGAGGGCCCCTCCTGGGGCAATTTTCTAATTCCATCCTGGAGACCCCAATGTACTGGGTGGTTGTTTAATAGCCAGGAATACCAGCCACAGCTCCTGTGAGCCACGGGTTGTTCATGGGAAGAGCCATACTCACACGTGGTGTCAGCTGTGGGCTTAGAAGAGTCCCATCACCTCATGTAACACAGAGAAACCTGTCACATCTGCTCAACATAGAGCAATGTGGTCACCTCCACTCAACACACAGCAACCCTGTCACCTCCACTCAACATAGAGCAACGTGGTCACCTCCACTCAACATACAGCAATGTGGCCACCTCCACTCAACATAGAGCAACCCTGTCACCTCCACTCAACACATAGCAACCCTGTCACTCAACATAGAGCAACCCTGTCACCTCCACTCAACAAGTATCCTTGAAGACCTGCTATGAGCCCAGCACTGAGTGGTCAGAAAAGCCTGCATGATCACAACCTTTAGAAAAGGAAGCCTTATTCTGGGGATCCTCTGGATTCTTGTGCTTGGCATGGCAGAACCTTGAGCGAGAAAGAAGGAAGCAAGAAGAGAGAAGCAAAGAGATGGAGCAGAAGGGAAAGAGAGAAAAAATGAAGTAATGGAAGGAAAGAAGGAGGAAGGAAGGACGGGAGGGAGGGCATAGAGAGGATCGAGTGGGAAGGTCAATGCCCAGTGCACCATTTTATCTGTGAGGAGAAGATAAGAATGTCTGCCAGGGGAGAAGATGTGTAAGGAGAGACATGTTGGTTTGGAAAGAAGCAGGTGAGACAGAGGAAAGAGTCATAAATGGGCTCAAGGTTTCTTTAGGAAGAGGAGGATAGTTAGACAAGAAGGTGCGGCAGCGAGTTTGGGTTGGGTGAAGCGGGTAAAGGAGAGTGTTCAGCTGGTAGTGTCAGAGGTCATAGCTTGGGAGTCCCATTGAGTTTTCTTTGGAAACCTCAGTTGACTTGGACTTATGTTAAAAGACCTCAACCTTTTTGATGGAACAAAGTCACAGTTTAATTCAGAGTAGGTGCTCAATAAGTGTTTATTGACGTAGTGATTAATTTGAAATTTGTAGAGCAGACTCATGCAGTGCTTAACCAACGTGACAATATTTTCATATTCGTTCTTCACATGTAGCCTGTTGAGTAAATACCTAGGACTGTTTGTTACTTAAATAGCACCGGATGCCAGGAATAGAAGCTGGATTCAGGTTTCATGGGCTCTTCTCCAGAAAGCATGTTTCAATAAACATATAAAAAGTGCGGGATTGAACGTGGCGATCAGGGTCAGAGGAAAAGGCTACAATTTCGAGGCAGGGAGCAGTTCGCATTTTGAGTTTGAGGAAATGGAGTTTCCGGGGAACCTGTCTCTCCGTCATTTACCATGGTAGGCATAACAAGTTCAAGGACCAGGTGGTCTCACACCTGGATACACATTAGAATCACCTGGGGAGCTTTTCAAAAGTAACCCACCTACAGAGATTCTGATTTAACTGGTTGTCAGGAGTGGAACTCAGGCTACCTGGGAAATTCCAATATGCAGAGGTATGAAGATTCATTGATCTAGTGGAGAGACCCTTAATCAGGCACATATCTCAGACCCAGAATCTACAAGACAGCAAGCTTGTGCTAAATCACCCCTAAAGCTTCCTTTCCAATGCTGTAAAGCTTACTTGGAGCTCCGACCCCCCAAGGTAGCTCTGCAGGTCCCCTCAGCTCCTCATTTCTACCATTTTCTACACTCCAACAATGGGTCACATTCTGGGCCAAGAAACTCATGAAGGAGATATTACTCCAATTTTATAGATGAGAAAAATGGAGAACAGAGAAGCCAAGCAATTTGCTCAAGGTCACACAGCTAGTAAGAGGCAGAGCTGGGACTCAAAGGCAGAGTTAGTGTCTCTGAGGCCCAGGCAGGAAGCAGGCCGTAACCACATTCCAATCCTCTCCTCCCAAGACGGGGAGAAAGACAGCGGCCCTGCCCCGTGAGGAAGAGCTCACTGGACACCTGTGAAAGTGTTCAGTAAACTCTAGAAAGCAGAGCACATGCAAGTAATTACCCGTATTGTCCTCCTGGTACAGTGTTTCGAAGGACCAGAGGAAGAGGGAGAAATGGTCTGACACTGACATTGATATATGCAGTCGGGAGGGACATAAATTCTCTTGAACATGACAATTGTTATTTATTTAAAGAGAGATTGAGAGCTGAATACAGTCACAGTAATTTTAGAGACAGGTGAGTCACGGCTCATGAGAAACGCAAGCGGAGCCAACTTTTGAGTGTCCGCACTAACACAGGAGTAAAGGGTGGGGGGCACCTGATCACTGAAAGAGCCAAAACAAGGCTTCTGGGCCTGTCCATGGCTTTCTTTGCATCAGATGCTCTTTTCCTGGAGTCTGTGTACAATTGCCCTGGTGCTCGACAGTGCCGCAGCCGGAGGTGGGGGAAGGAAGGAGGGAGAGCTGCCCCTGGAGTTGACCCCAATCCAACGGGTAAGAATGGCTCCTTTTTCTGGAGTGTCAATTTTCTTAGAAGTTTTGGGAATGTGTTTGCCAAGGTAATTACCACTTGTTGCTGGAGCAGCTCCCAGACCCTCCACGGTGCAGTGAGTTCACTGCTGACTCCTGTCACAGACGGATGCGCGTCAGGGGGTCCTCTGGGGCAGCTCTCCTCCTGAGAGTGACTCCACTCCTGTGCCTTGTTGGGATCCTGCTCCAGGTCCTCCCTCATAGCCTCCACATTCATCCAGATGAAAAAGCAGAAAGAAGATGGTTTATGGCTGGGTGTAAAAGTGGCATGGGTCACTTCCACCCACGTTCCATTGGTTGGAACCCAAATAAATGACCGATTACCTGCTGAGGAGGCTGGAAAGTGTCTTGTTCCCATGTGCCTGGGTGGGAGAGATGCGATTGGTGAGTCCTCACACGGACAAGGAATTTATACAAACAGATGCAGAGTTATTATGAAGTGGGGTGCACATTTCAAGCACGTTTTTAAGGTGAAAATGAGAGGCTTTAAAGACGACAATAGGCTGCCTATTGATGAGCCATTTGGAGCTTCTTGTACAGATCTGGGGAGTTGGGGTCTAGATCAAGGTGCCTGAGTCCAGTCCCCACTGTAGGATTAATTTAGTCCTGAAACATTCCTTGGGCTGGACACCAGCAAACACAACTCTGTCCTTCAGGCCACATCCAACTGACCGTCCAATCCTAATCACAGTCCTTCAAGGGTTCCCAGTGCTCCCAGATCAAGGCTAAATTGTCAGGTGGCCATCAAGTCCTGCAAGATCGGGCTTGTCCTAAGCCTCTGGCCTCACCTCCTACCACCCTCACATTCACGCTCACCTGGGACATAACTTGGCCTCGACATCTGTGCTCTCCAGACATATTGTGTGGGCCTTTCCCATGCTGCATGCTCTGCTTCCTGCCCAACTTGCATGTGTCCTTCCAGACTTGGCTGCAACTTAACTGCTTCTAAGGAGCCTTCCTGGACATTCCACTCCCACAGAATGCCTGTTTACCTACTAAAGCTGGACACAAATCCACTTCACGACTCACCAATTCTACCCATTCCTAGGCATATATCCCAAAGAAATATTGGTGTGTGTACACCAAGGACATACACAAAAATAATATTCATAAAGCACTGTTCATGATTGCCCCAAGGGGAATGACCCAAATGCTCATCAACAGTGTGATGATAAATTGTGGTATGTCCATGCTGCAAATACTGCAGGGACACAAGTATGAGTGACCTGCAACTGCTCAGAACAGCCTGGATGAAGGTCACAAAAATGCTATTGAGCAAGAAGCCACACAGGAAAAGAGCATGTACTGCATCAGAGTAAGACAGCTGGAGAAACGTGGCCCTGGGTGAAGTGATCGGTGGGGGCAGAGATCTCGTTCTTCTTCTTGGTCCAGGTTCCTGTCGTGGTTGCGGAACGCGGTCTGCTTGTGCCATGTGCACTTTTCTCTGCATGCATCACATTTTGAAAACAAATTCACAAAATCTTTAATGTCCTTCCTTTGTGTTTTATACCACCGTATCTTCTATCACCCTTTATCTTCCCACTTTGTTTTGCTGAGGTGAGACTCATATAACATAAAAATAATGTTTAGAGAATGGCGTTTAGTTCATTCACAATGATGTGTGACAAGCACCTCTCTGTAATTTGATGACATGTTGATCACCCCCAAAAGAAACCCTGTCCCCATTAGCAGCCACTCCCTCTCTCCACGCCTCTATTTTCTGCTTCCACGGACTTCCCTGTTCTGGACATTTCATATAAGTTGGATCAAAAAATATGTGGTCTTTTGTGTCCGGCTGCTTCTTTCACCCACAGTAACGTTTTCAAGCTTGCCCACATGGTAATGTGTATCAGCATGTCATTACTTTTTATGGCCGAGTAACTTTCCACTGTGTGGATACATCACATTTGTTTATCCACCCATCTGTTGATGAACATTTAGACTGTTTCACCTTTTGTCTATGGTGAATAATGCTACCATGAATATTCACATACAAGCATTCTTTGAATACCTGCTTTTAATTCTTTCGGGTAGACAACCAGGAGTAGAATCTTTATACCGCAATTGTTGGTTTACTGGCCGATATTCTCTATAAATTCTGTCTTATCCTCTGTGTCTCCCAAGGCTGATCTAGGGTCTAGACATGAAAAGACCTGTGGTAATGTTTGTTGAATGTATGAATGAATGAATGATTGAATAAACGCATGGATGAATGAATGGTAGACTCCATCCCCAGCTAGGTCTTACTCTGGAAAGTAGTATATGAAAAAAACAAGCAGAATAAAAGACTCCTCTGCTAGGCCTGGTTCTGCCATTTCCCGGCTGTGTGGTTTGGGAACAAGCCACCACGTTGCTCCGGGCCTGCTTTCCTTTGGTGTCTGCGGCAAAGCTCTCCGAGGGGCCCGCAACTCTGCAAGCTCAGTTAGCTCTCGCTGCACTTGCTTCTCTGCGGCATCGGCTAATGCCAAAGAGATCTACTCACAGGGCGTGGACGTGCTGGCGTCCTCCTCCTGGGTTTTCCTTCGACTGTGATGGCAAGCAGAGTCATGCTGGGAGTGGGTGGTCTGCTGCTGCTGAGCTGACCTTGGCGAGTGTGGGACTGTCATGTGTGCCTCTGGCTTCATCTCTGAAGACAATTCCAGAACAGAGAGGGCCCCACCTGGGGCTTCCAGGCACTTCTGGAACCACACCTTCATGCAATCATGGCCAGGGCTGGGCTCCTCCCACCTCCCCTTCCCCCAACACTGATGGCTACTTGGAATCAGGTCTGCAAGTGCTGGACTCTATGGATAGCTGGCCCCTGTTTCCTCTCCGTTCTTCCGTTTGAAATCAATGGGGCTCTGTGTGTGGAAGAAAAGTGCATGGGTAGTGGAGGTGCAGAATGCAGAAGCTGGCCCTGCTGCTCCTGGCCAGGATGGAGGGTGGAGGTGCTGGACCTCTCACGGGAAGCTGGTGGATAGCAGCCATCTAGAACAATTTCTCCAACGTGAAAGGTTTCGAAATGTTTCATATAGACTCAGAGCCTGGCTTGACCTAAAACCATGGCCCGCCCCACTCCCGGAGGACCGTTCTGACCTCACGGAGCACCTCAGATGGGGTCGGTCTGTGGTTCTGGCTGAGCCTCAAACCCAGGGAGAAGGACAGAGACTTAGGTGAATAGTCTCATCTTTCAATGCCTTTCTGGTCCGGAGGGACTTGCGAGGTGCCACTGATTGGATCTAAGTTTGGACCGGCTCCTGCAGGTCTCAGAGGATTGCAAAGAGAGGCCCCTGGCCTGGGGGTTGGCAAGAGGCCTAGCTTTTTGCCTTGCCAAAAATAGTCCAGTGCTCTTACATCCTCAGGGCTGGGTAACTTGAGGAGTGAAAAGAAGGGAGCCAAGGTACCATTTGCTCCAGAACCAGGAGTCTTCCAAACACTCTCCTGTCAGGTAGGACAGAGTGAAGAGCTATCATGGGTGTGTGTGTCTCTGAATATCTAAACGTTTCTCTCCCATATCCTGTGCACATAGAAGGGAGGAAGAGAGAGAATGGGCATATACAGGGAACAAAGCACAGAACCACATATAACCATAAAATGCATGTATTTATTTATTTATTAATGACCATTTATTGAGCATCTGATCTATGCAAGGCCCTGTGCTAGGTAGGTCTATAGCAGATCGAGAAGAAGAAAAAAGTTCCTTCCTTCGAGAGTGTCGCAGAACAGGATCCTGGATGTGAGTTGGGTTGAAGACACAAACCACAGGTCTGGGTGGGAATGCTGCACCCACCACCAACTCTCATGCCTCAGTGTCTTTCTCTCAAGGTGTTCAGAGGACACAGTGAGAGATTGCCTGGGAAGCCTTTAGCGCAGGCTGACACTGATCGGCCCTCCACATGGTGATAGCAGGTACCTGGAAGGGCATATAGCACATATGCATGTGCACCCCCGTCTGGCCCCTGTGGTTACTGGGAGCAGACGGGACACTCCCCTCCCACCTGCACACCACCTGGGTTACCTTCACAGAGCACTTCTCCCATGGCACTGTGACGATGGCCCCGCATCAATCTCTCTGGGCAGCTGTGAGCTTCTTAGGTGCAGGGGCCTCCTTTATTCATGTTTTTACAGTTTTCTTCCAGCACAGAGCAGCATGTGGTGAGTCCGCAGGCCCTCCCTAAGCCAGCTCTCCCAACCCTCTCCACCATCCTGTTCTTTTCTAGCAGGCTTTACAACTCACTTATTTGCTATGTTATTACCTATCTAGCCCCACTGGAATGTCACCTCTAGGGGATCAGGGATTTTTGTCTTTTTTGTTCACTGATTTATCCCCAGTGCCTAGACTCATTCCCCATCCTGACACAGAGTAGCTACTTGATAAATATTGGTTGATCGGATTAATGAATAAGTTATTGATACTTTGCAACATGACTGGGCTGACTGTAGTTATCTGAGGCAGAAAAGGCCATTGAGAGAGAACAGTATTCCAGCACAGAGGAAAAGCATGCCCAGGAGTCAGGACAGCGTGTGTCCCGTTGTCCGTCCTTCTGCTTCTGACCTGGGGGACTTTTGCAGGTTACATGACCTCTCCAAGTGTCAGCTGGCACACCAGTAAAATGAGAACAGTGATAGAACCTGCCTGGCTGGATGTTGGGAGAAGTAAATGGAATGATGAGTGGAAGCTGCTCAGTGCCCTGCCCGCGCCTGGACATGCCAACAACGCATGCCATTGCTGGCAACCACAGCAGCACAGCAATGTTGGGTTGTTCAGGGAAGAGCATGCCCTTCACCTGGAATGGTGACCTTGATCCTCTTGTGATGGCTGCATTGGCTTCTGTGTCACCATCTGACCTAGAAGTCAGGGTGGAAGTGTCCTTCACATCAATCATTGCAGCAAAACCTCAGTCCGCAGCATATTTAGTCTGCTGTTCAGTACCATGAGCAATGCGGTTCCATCTGTGCAGTGGACCCCTCAGATGCATCACTGTCCCCACCTCCAGGCAGCCACCAAAATGTGGCTCCACTGCAGTGCCTCCGCTAGTGGGTGCAGGGCAGAAATGTATCTTTCTAGGGAATGATGTGCATGCGTAGGGATGGACTGCAGCCTGGGCCCACATCCTGTCATGCTGACTCCCACTGCTGGGGCATGGATTACAGAGCGCCTACTGTTTGCACCTGGCTCGCTTCACTCTGTCGGCCCATCCTCTGACCCAGGGAGCCCTGGAGAAGCCCCCGCCCTCTACCTGTCCTCATCTGGCATTCATCGGTGCTGGTGCCGTCACGATGGCTTGTTTATGTGTAATTTCTGGCTGAGACTTGAAAGTTTAACTACCGCTCCTTTATCTAAACAGCCACTACTGTTATACAAAAAGCAGGCGATCTCCTGGGTTAGATGTCAGAAGAAAATATCTATTCCCGGCGTACCTTGGTAGAGAAATCAAAGGGGCTTATTTACTCCCGAATGAAAATTTCCAAAGTTCCAAATCCTGCAGGACTAGCTATTTTCACTAGAAAATATGCATGCTGAAAATCTCATGGAAGCCTCAGTGTTTGTTTGCAGAGACAGCCCTCCCTGGTCAGGAATGAGACATCCTGAAATGTGGGGCAGGCGGGGGCCGGGGTCCCCCAGGGGCAGGCGCTGGGCCACGGGGCTCCTGCTGCTCCCATCCCGCCAGCTGCTCCCCCCTTTCCTTGTGTCCTCTCCTTCTTCCTAGGGAAGGCCCACAGGCGGGGCAGGCACAGAGAGAAAGTCTCCTTTGTTTCTCCTGCAAATGTTTTCATTAGAAAAGCGTTCTCCTCTGTGAATTGTCCCTGGCCTCTCACAGAACCAGTCATCGGGTTTCAGGACCACGATTTGGACAGCTGCACATGCTAATTTGGTCAGGTATCCAATTCGGGTGCTGAGGGAGGCCACGGTGGCCTGTCCTGCAGGCACAGGTTCTGGATGCATCTGCCCCCTTTGCAGACAGCTGTCCATCAAAACAGGTCTGGGCGCAAATGTGGAGAATTCCGGTCTGGCCTCAGCTTATAATTTACCTAATGATGCTCCCACCAGGAAGAAGGGAGGGGAGAAGCAGTGGCTGGCCATGAGCTTGAGTTTCTTCCTCCTGTGGGGTCTGCAGGACTTCCATTCCGACACAGCTCTTGGTGCTGCAGAGGGTGAGGAGTTACAGGACGGCCTAATAAATTATGCAGCTGTTTCCAAAACGATGCCAGGAGCAGCGTGCAGACCCCTCAGTGTCACCAGCCTCTTGTTGGTGTGGGGCCAGCCTCCATTTGTGTTCAGTCTGATGACTTTCCGTGAGCTGGTGTTAGTGCTCTGTGGCTGCAGTAACAACTGGCTGCAGACTGGGGGCTGAAAAGTGACAGAATTTATTCTTTCACCATCTGGAGGCCAGGAGTCTGAAATCAAGGTGTGGCAGGGCCATGCCCCTCTGGAGGCCCCAGGGGAGGCTCCTTCCTGCCTCCTGAAGCTCCCGGTGTTGCTGGCGATCCTTGTCTCTCAGCTGCAGTCCTCCAACCTCGCTGTCTTCCTTGCGTGTGTGTCTCTGTCCAAATCTCCCTCGACTTGTGGGGACACCAGTCACTGGATGATAGACCACCCTTGTCCAGCATGACCTCATCTTAACTCGATTGCACCTACAAAGACCCTCTTTCCAAATAAGTCACATTCACAGGAACCAGCGGTCAGGACTTGAACCCAGCCCTGTGGGTGCCACCATTCAACCCAGTACAGAGCTGGTCTCCACAAGGGCCCTTTGTGCTCTGATGTCTCAGTTTTCTCACCTGTAAAATGGGGATAATAGTCCTACCTTCTTCACTGGGCTCACGTGGGGATTGGATTGGTTCACAGACGGTGAGTGTTCAGAGGCGTGCCTGATGCACAGCGAGTGTGAGGTCAGGGGTCCTGTTCTTAATGTTATCCTCAGCCGTGGGTTCCGAGAACAATGTGGAAAGAAGGGGTCAGAGGTGGACATGAGTCATACCCTTTCAGTGGTTTCTGGTCAGAATAAAATCCATGCTTGTAGCACAGCCTTCAGCGCCAGCGCCGTGCAGCCCTGGACCTCCTCTGCACCTTCGTCCTCACCGTGCCCTGGCCATGCGGGCTGCTGTTCCTCAGCAGTCACTCTGGTGGCTGCCTAGGACGTCTCCCTGGAGCGCTCTTCCCTGTGTCTTCCATCCCGCTCACCCAGTCTGAGTCGGCAGCCCAGCAGCTCCACTGCTGCTGCTTCATTCCCGGAGCTATTGTGACCTGCAGGTCTGTGCACGCAGCTGTGCTCACCATCTGAATGTGTCATACTGTGAGTGTCACGTGGGCAGGGCTGTGCTGCCTGGCTCCCCTCAGCATGTGCCCCGTACAGGTGGACTTTTGGCCGTCCTGACACCCGAGTGGACAGATGAGGTGAGAACTCCTGGCTGGGTGCCTGAGCCCCTCTTGCTGACAGACGCTGTCTCACTGGGCAGCCTCACCCCGGGGCCCACAGGGCAGGGCAGGTGGACAGGAATGTTTGGCTTGGCTCGGCTCACTGGCTGTATTTTCCCTGTTTGTTTTCATTGAAGTTTTTATTTTGAACACAATTTGGACACACAAAAAAATTGTCAACTATTACAACAAAGTGCCACGTCCCCCTCCCCAGAGCTGCCTGCGGCTGACATCCCAACGTGTTTGCTCTTTCCACCTTCTCGCTCCTCATCAGCATCAGCTGCAGGGTCTCATATTTGTTTCTGCTGCTGAATTCCTTGAAAGTGAATTGCAGAAGTGTCCCTTTGCCTCCCAAGAACAAGGATGCTCTCCACAGATGTACATTGTCGTGGCATTACTACCTAATGTTCATATTCACATGTCCCCATCCGTCCCAGCGCTGTGCCTTACAGAAACTACTGCCTTCCAGTATGTGCACTTGGTTGTCACGTCCCCTCAGTCTCCTGTCATCTGGAACACTCCTCAGTCTTTCTTTGTCTTTCCTTGATTGGCCTTTTTGAAGAGGGCAGACTTACCGTTTTGTCGATTGCCCTCTATTTGAGTTTGTCTGACTGTGTTCAACTGATGTTATGCATTTTTGGAAACCCAGTGTCTTTAGAAAGGGAGTGATTTTTCATATATATCAAAAAGATTTCACCTTTGAAAATCTAATACATTTGGCAACATTGGGCCCAAATTCCCACTTGGCTTGTTATCCACAGTGTCCCCCCACAGACTCCAGACTCAGAGAGAAGAGTGTGTGAGCCCCAATGTCACAGGGACAGGGAGCCCTGGAAGGGGGCGGGAGGCTGGTATACTGGGCTGGGTCTATTCCTAGCTCTCTGTGTGACCCTGGACATGTCATTCACTGCTATGGGCCTCAGAGAAGAGTAACAGAGAAAAGGTTTTGTGAGGGAACATCTCCCAAGCAGCAGAGCCCAGAAAACAAGTTCCTTTCACTCTCAATCCATAGAGGACTATAAATAGGTGCTCGCATGGCCAGAGGGAGGGCACTGCAGAGAAAGACGTTGCCCGTAAACAGAGCAGCTTGCACGGATCCGTGTGATAGCAGGACGAGGTGTTAAAAAGACACTGCCTAGAAATGGCTCTGTAACTCATCCAGAGAGCGTTACCAGTCACACTGATCTTTCTTGAGAACTCAGCTCAAGTAGTGACAGCTCTCGGCAGTGACAACATCAGTCCCAAAGAGAAGGAAGGTCATGAGCACATGGGTCACCAGGTGTCTCGGCTAGGATGAGCCCCACCCCAGCCTCACCCTGCTAGAACCTACCGAACTTCCTAAGGCAGAGCTGGGATGTCCCAAGTTTAGATGTGGTTGTGCTCAGTGCCGACAACCCAGCAGGTGCGATGCTCATGCATTTGCAGTAAATACATAAATGACTGGGTATGTGTAAAGTTTAACTGTTTTGTTCTTCTCAGCTAACTCTTCGGCTTGTTCTCCAGTGAGCGGACTTTTCTTAAACACATACTCCCTTTTGAGGAACACAGAAACACATCTCGTCTTATATGGTGGTCCATACATCCATGCCCCCAAGGACTATGGAGAATATATTCTTATTAATAATCATGGTCCCATCTGAAAATCTCCACCAACCAAAAATATTTTGTCACTCTGTATTTTCAAGTGACAAATATATATAGGAGCTACTTTTCTGTACATTATATAATGCTGTGAAATGGAATGTTCTTTTCTGTTCCACATCTCCACTCTAAAGGCCCTGGTCACCCACCCTAAAAGTGGGGGAACCCATGACCCCCTCCCCAGTGAGCTCATCTGACCTAAAGCTTTAGGATGGGAACCCTCGACATGATCTCGTAGCCGGGGCACCTGACCTGGGCAAGTCATTCAACCTTGTGGTCGCTGCTCTGGAATCTTCAGCAGCAGGCCGGTCTCAAGTGCCAAAGGAGCTTGTCTGCTCAAAGGATCTGGCCCCAGCGAGTCCACCCAGCCCCAACACCTGTCACCCTGCACCCCCCGCCTCTCCCACATGGAGCCAAAGCTGAACCGGGGAGAGAGAAAACAAAAACAAAGTGATCCAGCACCAGAAATGCCCAATGTCAAATGAAATCATGCATGTTCTCAAAAAACAAACAACAGAAAAGGCATTTGGGTGAGCCGGACTGTTCGTCTTCATCTGCTCAAAGTGTCTGGCGATACAGGTCTTACTTGGAAACTTCCTTTCACAGAGATTAGGGCAAATTTTCCAGTTAATAATTGCAGATACTGGAAAACTTTCAGCTGATGTGTCTACGAGACAATGCAGTAAGGGTTTTCTCTTCATTTTTAGCCGTGCTAACAGCGTCAGCCAATTTCCAAAAAGATCAAATACAATAGCTGATTTGGATTACCCATTGTAATGGTCCAATGTGATAAATTAACTGTGAAATCTTCTAATTTTATTCAGGCCTGTAAATAAAGTTTTTGTGCCTAAGTGCATCCAATGGCCTGGTTTCAACTAGTTTTAAATAGGCGTTAAGCTACATTAAGACAGATGGTTTGGGATGTGGGCTCTGCAGCCAGATGCTTGGGTTCAAATCTTGCCTCTCCCACTTCCTGCCTGGCTCAGCCCCAAGTATCTCCTCTTCTATGCCTTGTTTGCTCCTCTGAACAGAGGGAGTGATGGTCGCCGCGCCCACCCTGAGGGTAGGGGACTAAGCAGGTTCATTTACAGAATCGCTTCTCTGGGTCTGTGGCACATGGAAAGTGTGCAGTGGAAGTTAGAGGTGATGATGACATTATTTCCTTCATGTATACTGGGCACCTGCACCTGCAGGTGCCGTACAAGTGTGGTACATGAACAGATTCGGTTAATTCTCCCTGGGTCATTATGGTCTCTGTCTTCTGATGAGAATAGACAAGGCTTAGAGAAGTTAGGAGACTCGAAGGGGTTTGGACCCAGCCTGCCAGAATGGGCGGAAGCCTCCCCTGGCCAGGAGTGGGAGTGTGGAGATGGACAGGACATGGTCCCCTGGCAGGCAGAAGGGTGCAGATGGTTTAAGATGACATTCTATTGCCAGCATCAGGGAACAGCGGGTGTCATCATTTGGACCCACAGACACCCTGTCCCATAGCTGGAGCAGACACTCTCACATCCATATGATTCAAGATGAATTGATGCTCAGAGAGGTCATGTGGCTCATCCAAGATCACACAGCTGGGATGTGGAAGAGCCTGAACTTGTCCTGACTTCCATGCTCTAGCTAACGCTGCCTGTGGAGCCATGTCTCCTCCACCCTGATTTGCAGGAGCTGCACAGGCCCCACTCAGCAGGACAGTCCCAAATGTCCCACACACCTGACCCAGGAGGGATGGCACCAAGCTGGGCTGTGTTAGGATGGTCAGGTGGAGTGGCCTCACAGCCCATCCCTTTGGTTGGCCTTTGACAAGTGTGGTAAGCAGATATGTTTGAACTGGTGCAGACAGAAACCCCATTTCAGGGAGAAAATAAGGGGTAGTTATTTTGTAAAAGAAAGGTCCCTGCATGGAGAGCCAGTTCCGAAGCTGAGGATTCCTCCACTGGCCCATGTGCAAAGCTCCGGGGTCTTGCTCCAGACCACACAGCCAGACTGCAAGGGGCCAAACTCACTCCAGGTCTGTCCAACTCCAAAGCCCAGGCTCTTAACTGCTTCCTCACACAGCCCTGCCTCAGCTTGCTTCATTCAGCCTTGGAGGAAACCAGCAGCCAAAGACAACAAGTCAAGCTATTGTACATAAACACATTTTATGAACGATGGTTGTTAGATTCTGGCAATGATTGCTTCTGGAATGACAGATTCTGGCAATGATTGCTTCTGGAATGACCAGTGATACATATTTGTGTCCTAACTTAAGTCTGTCCACTAATGATTACTCAATTTGCAAATGACAGGACCAGGTTTAAGTTACCATCTCCAGTCTCAGCTAAAGCTTTACTTGTTTAACTGAAGGTTATTGTTCTCAACAATGGCTCTAAACACATTTTGCATGACAAGGCTAATTGTCATTAGTCTCCTCATGATGCTTTTTGATTATTCTGAGTGGCTCTAAAAAGATCACATAGTTTTCTGTTATGTGTCTGTCTGTCTGTCTATCTGTCTATCTATCTGTCTATCTATCTATCGTCTATCTATCTATCTATCTATCTATCTATCTATCTATCTATCTATCTATCTATCTATCTATCTATCTATCTATCTATCCATCCATCTATCCAGCCTCCTTCTGCAAAGGACTGATAGACACGTGTTAAATAAACAAATCAATCAGCAGACAATCCCAGTTCAGAGAGGTGCCATCAATATCTGATTGGTCTTTGATATTTGTGACTCAGATACACCTAGGGATTACAGTGTCAGGCTGTGAAATCGGTTTTGTTTCTTCACTTGGAACACAAGCCTTGTTTGTTAAATCAGTGAATAACCAACACTGGTTCTGAAAGACTTTGGGCTATTATAAAATTCAAACCGACTTTTAATGGTAAATATTTGCTATCCCTAAAGATGACCAAAGATAGGAGCCGCACATAAATACCTTTGCAGAGGCAAAAAGCACGCAGTTTTTAAAGACCAGACGCATTGGGTGACCACCAACACCATTAAAGCAAATGGCTGCAGTGCCTTAGTAGCAACAGCAACACATTTAAAAATAAACTGTTACTTAGTGAGCACGCATCGCTTGTGCCTGCTCCGCCGTGACTCATATGTATTGCTGAGGTCTACCCAACAACCCGGCCAGTTCCGTATCATTATTTCCAGTCCACAGGTGAGAAAACAGGTTGGGAGAGCACAAAGTCTGCCCCAAATCAGGCAGCCACTAAGTGCTAGAGTCAGGATAGGAGCGTGGGTGTGTCAGCCTCTGAAATCCAGGCCATATTTAATCTACGCTCACATCCGTGACCTTACGTGGTGTCCATTCTGATGGGTAAGCAAGGGTTGGTCAGGTAGCAAGGGGTGGAGTGAGGATCACAGTTGGATGAGTCGTAGATATAAAGAGAAGAAAACACGAGTCCCCTTTGAGCACCTGCAAGAACTTCGGAGTGGCTGGAGGGTTGGGGTGGAGGAAGGGGAGGGGGCGCACAGGGGGTGGAGGTTCCAGGACTAGAACTGCAGGGCAAGAGGGACCAGAGCTTCTCTACTCAGGCTGTACCTGAGAATCTCCTTAGGGAGCCCCACCCCAGACCAACTGAGTCACAACACATGGAGAAGGACTCCCCTAAATAAGTATAAGTGTTTTCTCAAAAGCTCCCCAAGGGGGTTCTATTGTGCAGCTGGGGTTGAAATCATCTGAGGTGGAGCGTGAAGGGCAGTATTGGGCACGATTGTAAGGATTCCTAATTTGTCCGTTTCGACATATACTTTCTTTTACAACTTTACAGCCAGGGGATTCCTTTGTCCTGCACCAGGGTGCAAAGCAGGCGGGGGCTACACAGGGTAGAGGCAGGGCGGAGGACCCCGGAGCTGAGTGACATCTGACGACGTCTTCCTGGTCAGCTTGAGAAACAGCATGAACGAACTGTGAACGTTTGCTTCTCCTCTGCCTGGGGGCTCTTGGTTTGCTGCCATGAAATTGTCAACCTCTCAGAAAGTGTCTTCTGTTCTAGAAAGGCCATGGGAACACAGAGGTGCATGCTGCTTCTGCCTGGAGCCGTCTCACCTCAGGGTCAACAGAACAGCCCCCACTCTCAGAGCCACCTGGTAGACCAGAAGTCCTTAGGGAGCCCTGGCTCCAACCTGGAGTCTGAGTGGGGTTCATTTGCAGTGGTGGTAACTTCCGCTGTTCATTTCCCTGGGAGGTGACACTCAACGGGCTGGGGAAAACTTCATGTTTACAGGGCAGCTGGTTCCTAGACTCTAATTTAGTCAGTCTTCCCCAACAACGTTAACTAATCCTGAGGAGGTGAATTCCACCAATATTGCTGCCCCACAGAGATTAATTCCCTTAGAAAAATAACCCCCTTTCCCTGGAGGAGGCTTTTCACAACATGCCAAGGTGTTTGGGGCTCTCTTTAAAAAAAAGATTCATTACATCTTCATTATTGTGTTTTTGGGAAAGTAAAGATGCAACCAAAATATAAAGCTTATCACTAAATAGTCAAAGTAATGAAATTAAAGAAGCCCTCGGTATCATTTCGACACTTACCATATCAACCCTGACATCCTAAACATGAACATTCGGGGCTTATCTGACTGTAGTGAAACTAGAGCGATCACTGAATTGTGATGGCCTCATAAATTTTACACGACATGAATGTAAATACCAGGAAACATGAAGCATTGCAAAAAATGTTAATTCTCTTCAGTCTGCTAATTCAATCCCGAAGATTTTATACCAAAGAAAAGTGGCATCGAAAGTTAAAAGTCAGATGTACAAATTTGTTCACTGCCAGGTACTCTAGTTGCCAATACCGGGAAAATACCTAAGTGTTCTAGAATAAAAGTAGGCAAACTTTTCCTTACAGGGGCCAGATAGTAAATATTTTTTGCTTTGTGGGTCACATACTTATGGTCTCTGTCACAACTTCTCAGCTCTGCCAATGCAGTACAAAAATATCCACAGACAGTGTAGAAACAAATGAGAGTGACTGTGTTCCAATAAATCTTTATTTACAAAAACAGGCAGCAGGTAGGATTCGGCTCACAAGCTGTGGACCCCTATTCTATAACAAAGAACATGATTTGCAAATTTCAAAACAACAGAATATGACTGAACCTTTAGCAGCCAACTTAAGGTCCTATAGAAACTTGGAAAAGTGTAAGTGATGCAACATTAAACTCAAAAGCTGATAAAAATATGTACAGTTGCAATTATAAAAGTGTCTACAAAAGGACAAGCTGAACAGGAGTGTGCAAGTGAGAACGGAGGGAAGACAGCATGTGCCAGTGTGCCCACAATCTCCACATTTGGTTGGAAGGCCATTCACACTCCAGCCTTTCCCTTCGGACTTCAGGTGGTAAAGCCACATGTGAGGCTAAGAGGACACAGTGTGCTGTTCTGGGGCAGGGCTGCCTTTGCTACCGTGTGCCCTTGACTGCACCCCTCCAAGATGACGTTTGTCATTCATTTGTTTAATTTGTTTAAGACTGGTTTATTAAAAAATGGGCAAACGTGTTATATGCCAGACACAGTGGGAAGCAGTGGAGAGACACTAGTGAAGGAGTCAGGCAGGTCCCTGGCCTTGGACATGTCCACTGAGCTAGGAGAATGTGACACATGTCACTTGGCTTGACTGAGAAGCACAGTGTATGCACTTGTTTCAAGATGTCATTTGGAGAGGTGGGCCCTTATCATCAGTGCTGTTGAAAAGACACATGTCACAAGTGACAACATGTGAGCCATGGGTGTGATTTAAAATTTTCTAGTAGCCCCGTTAAAAAGTAAGAAAGAATCAGGTGAAATTAATTTTGATAATGCATTTTATTTAACCTGATATTTCAAAACTGCTATCATGACAATATGTAACTGATGCAAATATTGTTAATGTGGTGCCTCATAGTCCTTTCCCACACTGCTTTGAAACCTGGTGCCCAGCGCATATTTTATAACACGGCGTCTCCATTTCACATGCTCAGAAGCCACAAGAGGCCGAGGTGCTCACGTGGGTGACGTGGCCCCAGGGAAACCAAAGCCACCCAGAGGGAGTCCAGAAACCAAACCAGAGGCTTTGATTTCTGTGACATCAACATGAGAGAACCACTCGCAGGCTGTTGAGGGGTCTGATTATTCCTGGAGCTGTCGGTGACCACAGCAACATCCCGACAGTGGAGATTCTGGAGTCCAGGCCACTGGTCAAGCCCGAGGTCCTCCATGCATGACCATTGCCGTTCTTAGTGTACTGTTTTCATTGCTCCAGTCAAATTATGAGCACCTCCAGTGCTCGGGCCATGGCTTGAATTTCCTGCAGTGCTTGCCAGCACAGTGCTGGACACATTTTATGTGCTCGTGACATATCTGCTAATTGACTCATTCCTTATTCATTACAAAGTTACTCTCTTGGAATTTATCTTGCAACAAAAATCTGGGTGATAGACAAGTTTCTCCAGTTAGCAGGTGAGCCCTACGAGGAGTTGACTTGTTTGCTTCCATGTCTACAGGATCTAGCATGGTGCTGGGCACATAGATTTTGAACAAATTGAGTGAATGAATGAGTGAGGGTATTCCAGGATTAAGCCACAGACCCATCCCCTCCTGGCTTCAACCCAACTCCCCAACTGTCTGATTGGACTCTCATGCCACCAGGAACAGAGGTGGAAGCATTTCTTTAGGCATGTCTTATTTATGAGGAGCCTGCCAGGTCCCGGTTAGGTGCTGGGGATACCGTGGTGAGTGAGACACTCAATGTTTCCCCATGAGAAAACTCATCATGCAGATGAAGAGAGACGTACCTTGTAGCTTGTGGAGAGTGAGTCACAGGAAAGCTAGCTTGGCAGGTGACAGGTGAACTGGAACTGGGGAAGGGGGAAGCTGATGAGTGGGAGGGGGAGGGCAAGTGGAGGAAGAGCTTTCCAAGCTGAAAGACAGGACGTGCAAGCATCCTGCGGCAGGAGGAGGACTGAAAGGGAGCCCAGTGTGTCTGTGGCCTGGGGAGGTGGGGCCTGGTGGCACTGGATGAGGCTCAGGTAGTCAGCAGGAATCAGACCAGGCAAGTCTTGTGAGTCCCAGCGGGAGCTTGAGCTTGACCCTCAGAGTGACAGGCAGCCCCTGAAACACTGTAGGCTGAGAAGGATGGGCTTGGATCGTGCCCTGCAGGGGGCTGCAGACCTGGAAGGGAAGGTGATGGTGAGAAGTCCACCTGTGCCCACCTGGGACAGACCAGCCCTATATTAAGGAGAGGAAGAGCTGGGTATGTTAGACAATGGCCCCACCAAGAGGATGAGAGGGCTTCTCTAGTGCACTCAAGACCCACAGCCTTGCAGGTCTCTCCACCACCCACCCTGACCGTTCTCAAACCCTCTCTTCCTCCAGCACCTTGGTCTCAGATCCAGCCCCCTCTCCAGCCTGCCTGTGGACAAATGCTGGCCAGGCTCTGCCTGCCCCTCCAGCACAGCACGTCAGGGCTCTGCACCAGTCTTGCCCAGGTCCTGGGACAGTTTAAGATTTATGTCCTAGAGCTATGAGCTTAAAACTCCACATGTTCCCCTGCAGATGTTTCACGTGCAATTTGGGAATGTGGGAATGCTCAAAATAGCATTTGCTCATAAAATGGCCTGAAATGCAGTCCAAATGTGTCTGTAAAAAGCAACCAAATAACTATTTATTGTTATTAGTTCACGTTCTTCCAGCTTCCACGCTGGGCGTCGATTTAATCGAGTGCCGGATGTGCTTGGGGGTGACCTCAGAGACACTTAATGCAGACACCTCAGGCTGCATTTTGCAGAGAGAAGCCAGTGATTGTCAAATTCTCCCCATCGGCTCTTACATCTAACCATGACACAAGGAGAAAGCCCCGCAGTCTTTCTGAGGCATTCTCCTCAAGGTAAATTCCTGAAAACCTTGGCAGGAATCTAAGCCAGTTCATAAATATGCCAGAATGCAGAAAAAAAGGAGCAGGTTAGAAGACGATTAAATTATAATTAAGCAACTCCTTCCCAAAGGAGCCTGCAACAGCTCACTGCATTCATTCTTGTTGCAGCAAATACGACGAATATAAATTTCACCATTCTAACCATGTTAAAGTGTACGATTCAGTGGCATTAAGCACATTTACAATGTTGTGCAACCATCACCACCATCTAATTCCAGAACATTTCTATTACCCCCAAAGGGGACCCTGTATTAATTAGCAGTCACTCCCACCTCCCTGCCCCCAGCCCCTGGCAACCACAAATGTACTTGCTGTCTCTAATGGATTTGCCTGTTCTGGACATTTCATATAAATGGAATCATACACCATCGTGGCCTTTTGTGTCCAATAAGCATATAAAACGACGTTCAGCATCATTAGTCATTAGGGAAATGCAAATCAAAATAGCAACAAGATCCCACTTCACCCCCATTAGGACAGCTAGAATCGAAACATGGAAACTCCCAAGTGTTGGTGAAGACGTGGAGACACTGGACCTGGTGCGCTGCTGGCGGGGACGTGAGGCGGTGCAGCTGCTGTGAAAAGTGGTCGCCGCTTTTCAACCACAGCTTACAGTTTAGGCCCTGGCTGGGTTTGTTCAGGCTGGAGGAGAGGGAGTTGGGTGGGAGTGGGGGGGTCTGGTGGCCTGTGTCTGAGCTCCAGACCTCCCATGTAGTAGCTGTGTGACCTTAAGTAATCTGCCTGACCTCCGTGAGTCTTCATTTCTCTAACTTTACCTCCCAAGATTCTGCAAGGCCCAAATAAATCACATGCATGGCTAGCAAGGACCCTCCCGGTCTGCGTCCTACAGCCCCTCCAGCCTCATCTTGTTTCTAAAACTTTCTCCTTTGCCCACCACTGCCTCCCAGCAGCCATACAAGCTGGCTCTCTGTTTCTCAGACAGGCACGCACCCACCCCAGGGCCTTTGCACCTGCTGCTGCCACCCGGAATGTGCTTTCCCTCACCTCCTTTATACTTTTATTCAAACACCACCTTTTCAGTGACACCTGCCTTGACTTCCCTATTGAACACCACGCTCCCCTGCCCCTCTGCGCCATGCCTACAGAAGAATAATTGACTTCCAGCTTCCAGGCCACTGTCCTTCCCTGAGCACAAGCACCACGAGGGCTGGGCATCATGCCTGTGTGCTCACTGCCATGTCCTGAGCACACCAACGGTGTCTGGCATGGAGAAGCTTGAATACACGCGGTGTGAGTCAGGCACCCGTGAGCACGGGGAGGTCGGGGCGTCTGAGACATGCTGTCTCCTTCCCTGCATGTGGCCTGGTGCACCCACACTTGTGGGGGGTACGTGGGAAGACAGGCTGGAGCGGGATGAGGTAGGTCCTTGTTGGCAAGGAGCGCAGACCCCTGGCTCCAGCTTAAGCAAAACCCGGCAAATTTATAAGGAGACTTGGATGGAGCCGGACCTCTGGAAGGGACATGGGAACAAGGCCCTAAGGAGGTGCAGGAATCCTCCCTCCCTCCCTCTTTCCTTCTCTCTTTCTCTCCTCTCTCTCTCTCTCTCCTCTTTATCACTCCTCCTTTCTGCCTTTTCCTTCTCAATCTTGTGTTTTTTTTCATCATTCACCTGCTTTCCACCCATTTCCCATATCTGTCTGAGGAAATATTTTTGTAACAGTGTACATTTCTAGCAAACTAAAGCTGGATTGATTCTCTCTCCGTCCCAATTCCAAATTCCCTGGGGGAGAATTCTGATTTCTGACTGGTCAGTTTGAGTCAGGTCGCTCCCTCAAGCCAATCGAAATCGACTATGAGGGAGGTGTCAGGTACGGTGTGTGAAATGGCTTCAGGGATGGGAGTGGGGACATTGGGGGTGAGCGGGGCAGTTAGGAAAACCCGTGGGAGCCATCCCAAAAGCAGCTCAGCACACGCGATGGTGAGAACACACGTTCTCCAGGTCGCTTGGTTCTTTCCGATTTGTCCGTCATTAATCAGACACCGAGTTCCCACCTGCGCCAGGCTCTGTTCTAGGGCCTGGGGATACATCAGTGAACTAAATGTAGGGAAGGCCCCACCTTTGATAAGCACGTAACCTAGCAGAGGAAAGACTCATGAACAAGTAAACAGATCTATTCGCTGATGTCGGGAAGGAGCATGTGCTCTACGGAGAACTTAGCAAGGTCAGGAGATGCCCGTGGTGGCAGCAGGGCAGCTGTGACACAGTGCAGGGGAGGGGAAGGCCTCTCTGAGGACCTGGACAGACGGGATGAGCCAGGCAGCACCCCAGCAGGTGGCCCAGCATGTGCAAAGTCCTTGTGGCAGGAAGGCAGGCCCATAGTGGAAGGCAGGAAGGTGACCCGAGCGCGTGGGGTGCTGGGGTGGCAGCAGTGAGCAGCAGACATTTGTCTTGAGGGCTGTGCAAATGGCATTGGGTTCTGTTGATTTCTAGACTATTTTGTGGCTACTAGGCATTGCTCATGCTCTCTGCCTCTGCTATGAAAACATCTCATGAGAGCTGTAGGGTTTCCTAGGGTACTCAAGACAGGGACGCAACCTGCCATTTAGAGCCAAATCTCTTCAATCTGAGCCCAGGGAAGCCGCTCACTGCCTAAGGGACTTTGCCTAGCTGCTTAGCCTCTCGGGCCTCTGTTTCCCCATCTGTAGGTTGGCACTTAGAGTTGCTCCCAGCACAGCTTCACACGGCTCCTGGTATGTGCTCAGCAGTCCCTTCTTGCTTCAGGGCAACGTGCCCATGTCCTCGGGCCACGTGGCGGGCACCGTCCAGAAAGGCAAACAGCTGTGGGGAAACATAAGGCACTAATTGTGCACCCGCTGATGGCACAATTACAGGGCTCGTTTTTCACAGAGATCTGCAATGACAGTCGTGGTCTGGGGTCAGGGGGCTGCAGCCAAACTCTCTACTCCCGGATCAGAGCTCTGTCTGGATTGTGAGGAGCTCTGGGGTGAAAAATGAAGGACATTCCTGGGGGCATGTGCACTCGATGGTAGTACGGTGGCCACTCAGAGGGTGACTTCATGGTGGCCTTGCGGGGGACAAGCTCTCTCACTTGCCAGCCCCACTGCTGTGTCCCCACAAAGAGACGGGGATTCTTGACAGGAAAAGCTAAAAGATAGGTCCCCACTGGACCATCCGAATAATCTGTTGGGGGCCTCTAAGCTCCAGAAAAGGCCAGACCCTGACAGAGGCCTTACCCGGGGTCCCAGGGGCCCTGTCAATCAGACCCCTGCAGGAGTGAAGGGACAGGTCAGGCGGCTTTTAAGAAAGCCTAGTATTGTTTGTAAAGGTTAAACCGTTTGCATCTTGGATTACATGGGGAGCCTGTGTGGTCACCCGGCCAATTTAGCATTTGCTGGGAGCTGGGTGGGTGAGGAACAGCCCTCTGGGGCCCTTAGGTAGCTCTGTGGTCATGATTTGTGCGGGATGCAGGGAAGGGAGGGCACATTTTTATCCCATATTTGGTGATGTGGTGGGCTTCAAGTCCTTTTCTCTCTCTCATTTGTCAGGATCTTAATGAGAAACCCCAAAAGGATTTAGAAATTTCCCTTTCCCAAGGACAGGAAATAAATGGGAAAGTTCTAGTGAATCAGGGGAAAACCCGTTGCAAGTCAGAGACAGTGGTCTTTGTTGTCTTTGTGCGTGTGAGTGTGAGAGAGTGAGCGTGTGAATATGTGTGTGTGTGTTGAGAGATACAGAGGGACAGAAAGACTGAGAGGCAGAGACACAGAGAGAACACACTTTCGTCTTTAGGAATTGCTTTCTGGCATGTAGACCATGACGCTTTTGAGAAGGTTAATCTTTTGAGGGTGTTCTGGAACCCCACTCATGACAACGGTTCATTCTTTGAAGTCCTCAGCTTTGAATAAACAGTTTGTCTCTCTCTCGTCAGGCGTTTGGAGGTGAGAATAAACAAACCTCCTCAAACAAGTGTAAATGCCAGTTCATGGTAACAGCACGAGGAATAAACAGACTCTCGTGTGCATGGATGTTGTAACCTGTTTTTTTAATGTGACATATCTGGGGTAAAATGAAAAGAAGACAAAATGCTCAGATGCTGAAGACAAGTGGAAATTACTCTGGCCTGAGCGAACTTGCTTTTCTGTTCTTCTGAGCTTCTTAAACGCAAAATGTATTCAGTTAAGCACGAGGGGCTCTTCGTTGACCCGAACTGTCCGGCTGTGCACAGGTGAGGAAGAGCTGTGCACAGACTCGGCTGGGAAATAGAAGCTGTTTCAGGGTTAAGAGCTTCTGAGCGAAGCTGTACTGTTAATGCATTTCCCTGTTAACACGAACTCCCCGGTCACCGACCATGAAGCAGCATCTCCCGGCACATGGGGCCCGGCTTCCCAGACCTGCCTCAGGTGACCGGGAGCAGCCGCGCAGAGGTCAGGGTCTGGGATCAGCTGCTCTGAGTTCCCACTGCCAACCCGCCACTCTCACAGGCCACACGGCCTTAGATAAGTGATCCGGCTTCTCTAAACCTTGGGTTTCTAGGCTGTGAGATGGGGACTTGTTTACTTGTCCACTCAACACGTGTCAATGGTAGGGCACCGTGGGGGACATGCTGTGGCTGCCTCCAGGGAAGTGCAGGCAGAGTCCAGGCCAGCTCACACCACATGATGGAGATGCCACATGAGCAGTGACACAGTGAGGATGGACTGTGGCATCAAGGAGGGACAGGTCTCAGGGAGAAACCCAGAGCAGGTAAGGGTACAGAAGGTCTAGGGGCTGCTATTTGATGTGGTGGTCAGAGGAGGCCTCTTGGGATGGGGCCATTGGAGCCACATGAACTGACATGAGGGGCCATTGGACACAGAGGACCTTCATGGAGAATGACCAGAGCCCTACAGCCCTCGTTCCTTTTAGTTTTAAAAAGCTTTGTTGAGATATAATTCTCATGTCATAAATTCACCCTCTTAAGGCATTCAATTCAGTGGTTTCTAATATATTCTCTGAGTTATGCAACCATCACTATGGTCAATTATAGAACATTTTCATCACCTCCAAAAGAAACCTTGCACTCATTAGAGTCACCCCCTGACCCCCACCCCTGATTGTCTCTATGAATCTGTCTATTCCGGATATTTCATATACATCGAATCAAATATAATTGGCCTTTGTGAATAGCCTCTGTCACTCAGCATCGTGTTTTCAGGGCTCACCCATGTTGTAGCATGTGTCAGTGCTTTATTCCTCTTATGACTGGATAATACTCCATTGTATGGACTGACCACATTTTATTCATCCATTCATCAGTGGAGGGACATTTGGGTTGTTTCAACATTTAGCTGTTATTAGTAATGCTGCCATGAACATTTGTGTGCAGGTTTTTGTGTGAACATGTTTCATTTGTCTTGGATCTATCCCCAGGAGTGGAGTTGCTGGGTCACATGGTGACTCTGTGTTCAGTCATTTGAGGAACCTCTAGAGTGTTTTACACAATGATTGTATCATGTCACATTCCCACAAGTCCCTTCTTAACCTTGACAATGAAGGCCTCATGAGCTGGGGAGGGAGTTGTCATTCTCTGACACAGTCTTGAAAGTGCCTGGAGGCCAGGCTTAGGGCTAAGAAAAATATTGAACACGACCCCAGTCTCTCTGTTTGGCTGTTTCATTTTTTCCCAAGAGAGGACATGGTTTCACTTTAGAGTCATTCAGTTACAAATGACAGAAAACCAGACCTGAATTGGCTTGTGGAGTAAAAGAAATTAGTAGCTTGTCCAACTGGACGGTGCGGAGGTGGCTGACTTCAGGTGAGGCTTGATCTCGGGGCCCAGCAAGGCCACAGGGGGTAATTGCTGAGAGTTCCTCACTGCCATCCAGGCCACAAGCTTCTTCCTCAACCTCTGCTGGATGTCTCATAGTTCCAGACTCTTCTCAGGGTTCCAGCAGTTATACCACTCAAATCCTCACAATGTACCAGGTGGGGGGCTGGGGGGGAGTGGGATGCAGAGAGAAACAGAAACAGAGAAGGGGGAGGGAGGGAGAGAGAGACTCTTCCCGTCATCTCTTCCAGGCCTCGCATGCACCTTCTCTCAGGGCCTACCTCATTGTCAATCACCATAGCGAGGAGGATGCTTACTAGCTTAAGTCAAGAGGGCCCAGCACAGCAGCAGGGCATTGGGATTGCATGGTCAAAACAGAAAGAGGGAGAGGCTGTTCTGCAGAGGACCACAGAGTGCTATTGGTAGGCTCCTGGGAGATGAGGCGGAGCTGCTGATGCCCTGCCCTGTAGCCCTCGGCTCACCTGAGTTCACCTGCAGCTGCAGAGATGTCCCTGTCACACCAAAAGTGTCCATCTGGAGCACCTGTTCTCTCTGCATTTCTGCTGAGCTCTTTATTTAGGGCCGAGAGAGCTCACACATCCTATGCCCAGGGCAGCCCAGGGATGAGGGATGGGAGTTGGTGGGCAAGGACCCCAGCTTCCCTGTCCCTCCATGAAACAACTCTGAGGGTCTGGCTAGCTGCTCGGAGGGTCCTCAGCAGGCCTGAGCCCCTACTGCCCATGCAGGTAACCAGCTGTCCCCTCTCCCCATGCATCCTGGGATCTCCTCCCCCATGAGTTCCTCTGCCCAAGTCCTAGCTGCAAGGTCTGCCCACACACCTCACAAGTGATCCTTAGTTTGAAAGTGGGATAACCAAGGCTTCTCTAAACCCGAGAAAGAGAAAAATGACAAAAAGAAAGGAAAAGAGGAGGCGCTGGCCACCTGGCTTATGTGAGAGCTCCAGTGGAGAAAGAGACGGGGATGGATTGGGCTTTGCTTGGGTAGAGGTGGGCAAAGCGCTTGGCCTGCCCGAGCAGCCCCTTCTAACAGTCTCAGTCCCTTCTGTGGTGCTCCGTGGTGACTCATACTGAGGCCCTCCTTGGGGACCATCTTATCTGCTCCTCATGGGGTTGTGCTTGTCCCATGTTAAAGAGGAAGAAAAATGGCATCTGGGGGCGTAAAGCATGGAACCAGCCCTTCACCCCAGCTGTTCTAAGTCTCAGGACCGTTTCCAAATGGGGATCCACAGAGTGTCATTCTCAAGTGTCAGACTAGCCATGTCCGTGGATCGTGGAGCGAGGCGGGAAGGCTGTGCAGGGATGGTCCTGTGCTCTTTGCTGGAAGGAGAAAATGCCCCCACAGCCACCTACCTTCCTGGGCGATTTCCTCGGGATGGTCCCATAAAGATGGTGTTATGCTCAGAGGATGAACTGATTAGACATGCGTCATTCCCAGCCCCGTCCCTTGAAGGGATGTAAATGGAGCCTCTGGCCCTGTCTCTGATCACTTCTGCCTGCCTTTGCCATGCATCAGGCCTCTGTGTCACTGTATGACATTCTCTCTTCCGTGTCGTCTGCTCCAGGGGAATCTCCGCCCTTTCTGCGAGGTCCAGTTTCAAGCCACCTCCTCCATGGAGATGTTCTGGACCCCAGCAGGGTTGATGGCCTCCACCTCTACTTCCCCAGCACTGGGCATAGACCTCATGAAAGCTCAACATCTGTTGTCTCCATTTGACCAAAAACTCCCCCATGAGGACAGTCACCTACATTCCTTGTGTCTCTTCTGCCTTGAACAGTGCCCGGCCCCGCATGGCCCCTCCAATATGGGCTGCACCCCCAGAAGAGCAAATGGGAATCCATGAAGATGCTGCCCCTTGGCTGGCTTGAGGGGGAGAGATGGTGTGTGGTCACCCATTTCTATTGTGACTTTCAGGAAGCAGAAATGTGTCAGTCTCCTGGGGCTGCCGGAACTAAGTGCCACATACTGGGCTCTCGGAACAACAGAAATCTCTCCTCTCACAGTTGTGGAGACAGAAGTCTGAGATCATGGTGCGGCAGGGCTGACCTCCCTCTGCGGGCTCTAGGGGAGGGTCCTTCCTGCCTCTGCCAGCCCCCGGGGACTCTGGAATCCTTGGTGTTCCTTAGCTGTGGCTATGCCACCTCCATCTGTGCCTCTGTCTTCACATGGCTGTCTTCTCACATCACCTTCCCTCCAGACACATCATGCTGTGTCCAAATTTCCCCTTTCATGGGGACCTCAGTCATGTTGGATTAGGGCCCACCCCATGGACATCATTTTAACCTGATTACCTCTGTAAAGACCCTGTCTCCAAATTAGGTCACATTCTGAGGATGGGGAGTTGGGACTTCAACATATCTTTTTGGGGGACACAGTCTTCTGTAGACACGAACATTGCTGCTTCCTTTACCTTCCAGCGTTCAATGGGATGCTTCATCCCCCTCCAGGCCTGAGCCCTGCTGCTGACCAAGCAGCCCCTGCAGGGCTCAGAGGGCCAATAAAATGGGACAGATGACCCCTTCCAAATCCCAGTTCTCTAGAAAACAGGGTGACCTGGGGATGCTGCGCAGGAAGGCCGGCTATTTTATTTATTTTATCTATTAATTAAACACATATGAAGAGCCTCATCTCTGCCTATTCTCTTCTCACTCCTCTTTACACTTGGCCACGGTCCTGATGTCGATAAGGAGAGGGGACGATCTGCCTCTACAGCACAAGAGAACTGGAGGACTTCAGAGGAAAATGATTCCAACCCAGTGGTCTTCAGCCTGGTCTCTGCACAGTTGCAGGATTCCCGGGGGAATCGTTGGCCTCTGCTGAGTCTTAGTTGGACTCCCCAGAAGCATGCCCGGAGGCAAGGGGTCATGTACAGGTCATTTATTTGGTAAGTGACCCCAGGAAGTGCCTAAGGGAGTGAGGGGTGGGGACGCAGGACAGGGAAGGGGAGCAGCTGGTGGCACTTTGGTCAATGAGCAGCCAGCTGGGGTCCAGTCCCACCGAGACTCTGGGGGCAGCATGGAGGGGTGAGGGAGCTGGGGTGTTTATACACCAAGTCCCTGGCAGAGTCCTGGGGCCTCACAGTAAACGGCCTTTCTCAAGGCCCGTCAGGGGCTGGGGAGGGCCATCAAGAGTTAGACGGGCGTGCCAGGGTTTTAGATTTGGGCATTGATTTAAAGGTGGAGGTTCTGTGTGAGGATTATAAATCAGTTTACACGTGTGTTAGAAACAGCAGCAATGCTGATGGAGAACGTGGCAGTGAGTGGGAAGCCACCGCCACCCCAGCCACTTCCCCAGGTCACCCTCCAGCCTCCTCGCGGTCCTTTTGTGTCGGGGCGCATGAACATCCCTCCGTTTTCTCTACACACGCAGTGGCCGGATGCTCACAGCTCTCACACTTAGTTTTTGGTCACTTAGCACCCATGGAACTCCTTCTCACCCGCACACGTGGGGATGCCGCCTCCTTCCAACCGGCTGCGCCACTCCAGGGTATGGACACGCCACCGTTTGTCTAACCGGCCTCCTGACAAGGGCGCGTGGGTGGTTTCCAATCTTTTGTTACTACGTTCAAATGTGCCCGAGTTGATCCTTTGGGTAAATCTCTAGAAGTGGAATTTATGGGTCGAGGGTCTTGTGTTTTAAAGTTTTTGGTAAATACTGTATTGTCTAGATGCTTTTGAAAGAAGTTAACCAAATCCACGTTTTACCACGGTGCCCGTGCTGCAGGGAGCGAGTGCGGCTGAGGCCCCTGCTGTGGGTGCCTCGAGACCAGCCGTACTATTAGCCAAGGCCCTGGCCTCCTGGGCAGTGATGACCAGGCGCAGCCAGAGCACAAGTCTCACCCTGTCTGCCCGGGTGAATGCTTGTGCTGTGCCATGTGTGGGGACACTGTGCTGCCAGCTGAAGAGGGAGAGGCATCTCCGCACGTGTGGATAGGGGTGAACTGCAAGGGCGTTGCTGAATGACAGAAGGCACAGTGTTGGAGGGGAGTCCTCTCCGGGTCACCTGCGCTCTAGGGCTCCTGCAGGCCCCACGGCTGAGGCTCTTGCTACTTCATGCTCCTTCCTTCCCGTCTCCCTTTAGGGATGTCAGACCAGTGTCGTGATTGAAGGCTCTCCTCCTTCTCCGCCTCCACTTTATCCATCGCTTGGGTACTACCCCCTTCCCCTGATGCATCTTTCACATTCCTAATTCCATCCTGGCCTTTGCCTCCTGAGGCCCCACACTGCTTGGTGACCAGGGTTCTATGGCTGGGGGGTTCCCAAACTCCCGAGCTTGTTCAAATCTCTCATTTTATTACCAGAAAGCTGAGGCCCAGCCAGGGTAAGTGACTTGCCCAAGGCCACACGCTTGGCCAGTGGTGTCAGGAGCTGGGCTGCACCCAAGTGCCCCTCAACCCCAGGACATCAGCCGACCTTGACTGTCCCTGCTCTCAGCCAAAGCAAACCAGAAGCAGGCACAGATGGGCTGTGCCATTTTTCCTACTCTCCAGATTTTCTCAGGGATGGGGATTCAAAATTCCCCAGGTGGGCCGGGGAAGGTGCAGCCCCGTCCTTGGAAGGCCCAGCCACCTCCCCACACAGCCTTCCCCATCTTGACACTGGTAAGAGACACAGTCTGCATAAGGAGACCTGGCACGTTCGATGCTGTGAGTGCACTGGGCTCCAGGCTCCACCGTCCACTATCCCCAGCCATGGTCACCACCATGGTTGGCAGACCAGAGCTGAGGGAGAGGGAGGTGGGGAGGGTGACAGAGCCATGGTTCTGATCGTATTTTTCCCTCCTGCACTTTCAGGGGCTTCATGGGCAATAAAAGAATGTGCCGTTGTCAGCGTAAATCAAGAAAATAGGAATTTTGCTGAAACACAGAGAACACTGGGCTTGAAAGAACCATTTACCAAATGCAGAAGTCTTTCTGGAGGCTTCTTCCCTGCTCAGCTTAGGGCTCTTTCCAGGGACTGCAAACGTCTCATGCAGGTGGGGTGGTCTCAGCCTAGCAGCAGCACAGACTAGGGGGGCTGGGTATGGGCTCCACCTGGAAGCCCTGAAGCTGCTGCACAGGCGCTTCTGGCACTGAGCGGAGCGGAGGGGGAGACGGAGAGGAGATGGAGACAGGGTCGCTGCCATGCGGCATCTGCAAACTCCCTGCAGGGAGGTCAGAGCTCACCTTTTATTCATCTCTGAGCCCTCTCAGCCGCCAACATATGGGAACTCCTGCTCATTTGATATTTGCAGATTGAATCAAAAGTAAGAGAGAGAGGAAGAGAGGAGGGAGGGAGGAAACCCTTGCCAGCTCTTCCGTGCTTGCAGGCATGGCAGCACTGAACTGAGCCTTCTGCACACATGCTGGGCACCCAGCTCTGTAACCACCGAGTGGCACCTGCAGGGGGGCGCAGCCGTGGGCCGGCAGCAGCTGTCCTCAGAGGCAGCTGCGTGGCTCCAGGACTGGACCATCATCCCAATGCTCTCTTCCTGCCCACTTGGCTCAGGTCGGGCCTCCTGAAATCCTGATGGGCTGAGGCTGTCAACCCTGAGCACCCACTCCTCAAATCTCACAGGCAGTTGAAAAGCTGTTCTTTCAAAACAGAAGATCATTAAGGCTATCGATTTAAACAATGCCATTGTTAAACAGTGTTCTGTTTTGCACTGCTGGAATAAATGTCTTCTACTTCTCTGAGCTCTTGGTGGGAGTGGAGTGGGTGGGAGAAATCAGGTGGCCTGGGACCCTGTGAGTCTAGGGCCACATGCCCTGCCCTCCCAATGAGCCTTCTCCCTGGGGTGGGAAGTCGTGTGTGCACACGTGTGTGTGTCCATGAAGATGTGCCGGTGTCTGCACGGAGGGGGTGCGTGCATTTTGTTGTTGTTGCCTTTTAAAATTAAGGTGAAATTTACATAGCATAAAATGAACGGTTTTAAAGTGAACAGTTCCGTGGCGTTTAGTGCATTTACAGTGATGTGCCGCTGCCTCTATCCAGTTCCAAAACACCTTCACCATCTCAAGGGCAAGCCTTCTGTGTGTTCAGGGAGTGGAAGAGGACACATATGTGGACAGGGATGTGCGTGTGTGGGGGCACATGTGTGGACACGTGTGTGGTCTGTGTGTGGGTGGTGTGTGCCTGTGTGGTATGTGCTCAGGTGAGGGGCCGTGAGCACTGCAGGACTTCAGGGTTTGCGGAGTGTCGTCAGTCACGTGGCCCCAAGGTGAAGCTCTCAGCCCTGCTCTGATTCCTGCCTTTCTCCATGTTTATTTGTTCCTGTCAGGAACCCTGAATGACATTTCGTTTGTGGGGCCCATTTGGTTGTGAGTGACAGCCACTTTGGGAGGGGGCCGGGCACCCCTGCATGCATTGGGAGGCTGACCTTGCTCCCCTGGTGGGGCTGTGGTTTTCCTCCTTCTCCAGGTGCTAGCCTCCTGGGGACGAGGACGAGCTCGTCTGTCTTATGCCACTTTCCATGGGATGGTGATCTCCACAGCTCAGTTCAGCTGCGATCCTGGCACCCATGGGGAAGGAGCCAGCTGGACCAGCCCTTGCCACTTGAGAGGAGAGGTGGGCACAGTTCAGATTTCAGCAAGTGCTAACTGGGGGACCCATCCCCCAGGTCAGATACAGAAGCTCAGCTAAAAAAGACATTTAATATCATTCAACACAGTTACCACTTCACTGGGAATTAAGTTCTCATGTCAGTATATAAGCCCCCAATTAAGAGCAGAATAGAAAAAATAATCCTGGAAGGAGCAGCTAAATCACCCACAAATCATGCTGCTTCCGCTGCCGAACCAGTGAAAGCAGCGGCTTCCACTGAGGGACCGCAGCGCACAGCAGAGATCAGCCGTGCACAGCGAACTCACGGCCGCCCTCGGGGCTGCGAGATTCTCCTTCTGGGTGGGCCGGGGGCCTTGGAAAAGGAAAGTCTCTGCTTCATCTCCAGACACAGCCCATTGAGCAAAACACTGGGAGAAACCTCTCAGGCTTTTGGAATCCTTTCCCCTCTCTCCCTCTTTCCCTCCCTCCCTCCCCTCTCCTTCTTGCCTTTACCTCCCCCTCTGTTCCTCTGTCTCTCTCCTTCACCCTCTGTCTCCCTCATCAATGCTTAGAGGACAATTCACCCGAGATATTTGCCCCTATGTCATCACCATGAAATAACTCTATGTTTGGGAAGCTACTCCACCCAGCTAGAAAGCTGCAGCTACTCGTTGCCATGGTGAAATGCTGGCTTGGGGTGGCCACATTTTCCTGCATTTCAAGAGAAGCCAGAAGTTTGAAATGGTTGATGAAATCTCCCATTTTTTAGGAAAACTTGACTGACATTATAAACAAAATGTAAAAGCACACAAGAGCAGAGGAAGCTGAAATGTGGTCCACGGGGTGCCCTCTGTGGGATGGGCTCTCTCTGGGAGGCTTTCCCAAAAGCTAGGTGCAGAACTGGCCTCTTCCTGGCCCACCTGCTACCCTCACCCTCATGCAAAGGGCAGAGGATGCTGGTCACCTGCTCTGCAGATGCAGTCTGTGCCACCAGCCATGGGCAGCGGTGAGCCGCAAGCTGTTAGGCCAGAGGGTGGCGGTCTGTGAAAAGTACTACGAAGGACATGGCCCCCTTTCTGTCAGCTGGATGGGAGCACCCTGGTTTGCACTTGAGAAGTCTTGATGCTGGGGAGTTGGCAACTGGTTTTAAAACCACCCCTCATGTGAGCTGTGGCGTTGTTCTTGGCAATGGGTGCCGTTTGAAAGGATGGATGTTTCCTCGGGATAACATCTCGGCTAACATCTCACTAGCAACACAGCTAACGTCTCAGCTAACATTCCAGCTAACATCTCACTAACATCTCGACATCCCGGCTGAGCAGGACCTATTCAGGGTGGAGGAGAGGTTTAGACCACACCCAGATGGGTGCAAACCTGTGTCCAAGTGTAACGGAGGACTGGAATGTTCACAGCAGCACCACGGGTAATAACCCCCAAATAACCTCAAACTGGAAACAGCCTCCACACATCAGAGTAGAATGGATAGATACATGGTATGCTCACAGCACGGAACCGATACAGCAGCAGGAATGCATGAGCCACAACCATATGGCAGCCCGGCAAAGCAGCCAGATGCGCGCACACGCGGCCTGTCTCATGGATGTGAAGTGGGCATGCTCTCCCAGCATGTTGGGTGGAGGCCTTCTCTGCCAGGACAGGCACTGGGAACATAGCGGGGCAAAGAGCATAGCCTCTGCCCTCGTAGGACCTTTGTTCTGAAGCAGGAGTCAGACAATAAGATACCCAAGTGCACAGATGTAGGGACACAGGGAGAAAAATAGGACAGGAATATGGGTGTGGGGTTTGCACTGTAAATAGAGAAGCCGTTAAAGGCTGCAGAGAAGGTGGCTTTGGGCTAAAAACCTGAGGAAGAGAAGGTGGGAGTCGTGGAAGAATCAAGGGAAGAGCATGCCAGGAGAGGGAGTGAAAGAGGACCTTCGGCAGTCTTGCTCATGGAGGAATAAGAGCTGGGTTGGCTGCCGTGGAGTGAGTGAAGGAGATGGGGGAGATGGGGAGAGAGAGGCTGGAAGGCTAAAGGAAGAGAGGAGAGAGGAGAGAGCCGGGGGGTGGGGGGGATGCTGTAAAGACTTCAGCTTTGACTGTGGGTGAGAAGGGCTGCTGCAGGCTTCTGAGCAGACGGCAGCCCCTTCTACTCAGGTTTTACAAGGGCTGCTCTCACTGCTGGGCCAAAGATAGGGTGCAGGTCGGGGCAGTGGGGAGCAGGGAGACAGGCAGGAGGCCAGTGCAATGTTCCATCCAGGTAGATCCAGGCTGGAGGTGACAATGACCTGGGCTAGGGGTGGGCATGGATTTGCAGGAGGGAGAAGGGGACCCACTGGTTAAGACTATGGTGTTGGGTGCACAGAACCAAGTAGTGGTGGGCAGGATGGGCTCCAGTGCCAATGTTGAGGAGGAGGTCAGGACAGAGGCCTGAGCTCTAGACTTGGAAATGGTCAGCTCTGCAATGCTCAGTGAGCACTTGGGAGCCACTGGGGTGGGCCCAGAGCAGCATGTGGAGCAGGAAGAGGGCCAGCGAGCAAGCCCCAGGGAGCTCTGACATTTAAGGGTCAGGCATGGAAATACAACCGCGCAAGGGAGCTGGGGAGGTAGGAGGAGACTGGGAGAGTGCAGATGAGGGAGCAAGACCACCCGTACTCTGAGACCTTCTGTGGCTCACGTGGTCCTTTCTTTTTCTAGACTGGAAGCTCTCTGGGGATGGGGGAGGGTTCATCATGTCTCTGTTATGTCCCCAGGATCGAGTACAGGGCCTAGCATAGAAGAGGTGGGAGCCAATGTGGCTGAAAGGGCTAATGCGGCCCGGGCTGCAGGAGGTCAGCGCATCCGTGAGCAGTGACTCTCAGCTCCACGCACCAGGTGGCTCAGCTGCCCGGGAACGCATCTCTGTGGAAATGCAAAGAAGGAAAGACGCTCTAGGCTCTTCCAGGCGTGAGGACGTCCCTCGTCCTACAAACATGGGCTCAGAGGCCCATCTCTCCAGGAGCCTCTGCCCCATGGGACTCCTCTCTGTTTGGCATGTGCTGTTTCTCTCTTTGTGAAAACTGTTTTTATCTTGTCATCAAAGAGACACAATTGGCACTTCTGTGTCAACGCAGATACGAGCCTGGCCTTTAGATCCCGTTTCAATGTTGGAGTCATAAACCAGGCTGAGTTAAAAAAAGCAAAATGTGTCTGGCTTGATAGCTGGCTTTGAGAGCAATGGAAAAAGCCAAAAATAAACACTGTGCTTTGATGACATCCGTACCATCCATAGGCATGGTGCCCGGACTGGCCGAGAGCAAGGGAATGGTCGCAGCCCAGCCACGCACACAGTGTTGTGGGTTCCTAAAGCAGTCGGAAGCCAGGGCGGGCTATGGAGGTGCAGCCACAGCAGCTGCCCATCCTCTGGCATACACACCTCCATGCCCAGCCTAGGACCATGGTGCCAGTCACCCGAGCCTCCCTTGGGAAGACGCCCGCCACCCCACTTTTATCTGCTTGTCTGAGAACCAATGCCTGGGGTGGGGGTGGGGGCAGCCTCTATCTTCAGATTTCATTTCTCCTCTAGTTTTTCCTCTTGCCATCTGAGGGTAGCCCGTGTCCCTCAGATAATCCACAGGATGGGTTTTGAAAATGGCTTTGCTCTGGACAGTAGGAAGTCACGGTAATGCTGATGACAGTGTGTGGTCACCCTGGTGATTAGAGAAGGTTTGTTCTCCCAGTTTCATGGGTGAGGAGAGAGGACTGGAGAGCCAGGAGCATCTGCCCTTTTGTCTGCAGAGCTGGCTTCGATGTCACTGGGCCAGGCGCTCTCCTGCTTTTGCTGTAACAAGGTGTCCTGTGACCATCTTTGGTCACTATTTGGTTAATATCTTCTTGGCATCGACTTTGAAGTGACCCTCCTCTTCATCTTCTTACTCGATTTTATCCTAAACATATAATTATTTGTGTTTATGTAATTTTTTTTCTTAAAACAATTATAAATACAAAACAACACTTTACGACATTTCATGCCTGCACCTCTGGGAATTGCCCCCTGCACCCTGGTGACATGTGAACCACATCTGGGGGTTGCTGCCCAGATCCCCCTGCCACACAGACCATGAGTCCTCTATGCACTTGCCAGCATTTGCAGAGGGTTTGGAAGGCTGGTGAGGCTCAGGGTTTGAGGCAGAGTCATTGTATTCCACCTCCTCAAGGAAGTATCCCTGGATACACTGTCAGACTTTTACTTGGAAAATGGATTGTCTGAAACATGTTGAACATTGTTGACATACAACATACACACGGAAAGAGCACAGACCATGCACGTCTGTGTCCCCTAACACCACCACCCACATGTGTCTATGTGTCTGAGTTCCACGTCTTGTTACCGCTGCTTGCTCGGTGCCTAGAACCGAGCCCAGCATGGTGCAGGTGTTCCATAAATGTGAGTTACATGAAGTGTGGATGAGTGGGGTGGAGCGTGACTCTTCCCTCCACTCTTGTTCCTTTCTGATCTCCAGGCGACTCTGGGGCCAAAAGCAGACCTGCAATGTGATTGTGTCGCTCCCCCAGTTACCACAGTCACATTCAAACCCCTCAGGATGATATTCAAGTCCCCAGCTCCCTTCACCTGTAAGTCGCACCTGTACACTCCGGTCCCTTCACGCTGGGAGTTTCTGCCTTTTCTTGGAAATGCAAAGCTCTGTTCTCAACATTATCACATGCTGTTCCCTCTTCCTGTAACACTTCCTTTATCTGTCACCTGGCCATTCCATCATGCTGTTTACTTCTCACATCCAATCACATCTTCCCCCACTGCCTTCACCTGTGCCCCAAGCCCTGTGCAACAGCCCCTCTGTACCACCAGGACAGGCACAGTTGTGCTGCAGAAACATCCTGACTCTGAAGCCCCATGACTTCGTCCACCAGCATCTGTTTCTTATGCATGCTGCACATTCGTAAGAGTTCAATGGGCTCCACATCATCAGTTAGGGGTCCAGCAAGGAGTAGACAGTGTGGAGAACTCGCCCCATCCCTGGCCACCCATGACTCACAATGGCACAAGCCACTGCTGTTCGTGTCTGTTGCCTGGCCCCGACCTAAGTGCAGGGAGGCTGGGAGACACGGGCTCCTCCTATGTGCTCAGGATAGCGAGCACAAGGTGCAACGGGCTGTGCCATGCCTCATCACAGGTGGTTCCACACGACATCGTAGTTGCCTGTTTACATTTCTGTTCATCCCTCACCCTTCACTGAAGTCCCGTTGGTCCCCGGATTTGAGTTTTTCCACATTTGACTCCTGGTACTTAGCACCGTGCCCTCCTTGAAGGACCATGCAGTTTTGGGACGAGCCTGATCATGCAATGCGCCCATCTGATGCTCTGCACAAAGTGCCTTCATGCCCATGAGGGGCTCCCGTGTCACCAATGCTCCATGATTCTGCTCTGATGGCCACAGATCATTTCTTTATCCACCTCCTCTTGCTGCCTGCCAAGCCATCAGAAAATGCTGAGCACCTGTGGAAAATCCCGAATGTGCTCTGTCTGTCCTGTTTTTTAATTTTATGTTTGCGCTGCTTTTTGGTGCAGTAAACAAAGTAAAAGCACTGAAGTAAACAGTGTGAAGTTTAAAGGACCTCAAAAGGAGAGGGACACTTCATTGTGTTCTGTTTTGAGAATGTGAATTGTTAGTTTACACTGATAGCTGAAAAACACAGTGTCTGGATGGCAGCCAGTTTTCCAGGGTGAATAAGCCCCTCGAAAGGGACAAATATTTTTCAAAGAATATAAGTGCAATGGAGGCTCAAATATTTAATAATATATAAAAAAGGAAGAAAGGAAAGAAAAGGCAAGGAGACCCTGTGAACTTTAGTTTCCAAATGAGCTAAAAACAAGTTTTTATAGTTATGTTTACTACTTCCAGTGGAAAAAAGCTCAATATTTTCAACCCCTTTGTGCTACTGCTCCCAGAATGAGTATTTCTAAAATGTGGCTCTTAGGATTGAATAGGGCATTTCCTCTTTGGGCCTCAGTTTTCTCATCTGTAAACTGGGGATAATGATAATTCCACATTCAAAGGTAATTATGAGAATTAAATGAATTAAAATATGTAAAGGACTTATACCACCATCATTCCCATCATCATCACCATCATCACCATCATCACCACCATCACCATCACCATCATCACCATCATCACCATCACCATCATCACCATCATCACCATGACCATCATGACCATCATGACCATCATCACCATCATCAGCATCACCATCACTATCACCATCATCATCACCATCACTATCACCGTCATCACCATCATCATCACCATCACCATCACCATGACCATCATCACCATCACCATCACCATCATCACCATCATCATCACCATCACCATCATCACCATCATCATCACCATCATCATCACCATCACTATCACCATCATCACCATCACCATCACCATCATCACCATCATCACCATCACCATCATCACCATCACTATCACCACCATCACCATCATCATCACCATCACCATCACCATCATCATCACCATCATCACCATCACCATCATCACCATCATCATCACCATCATCATCACCATCACCATCACCATCATCACCATCATCACCATCATCACCATCATCACCATCACCATCACCATCATCATCACCATCACCATCACCATCATCACCACCATCACCATCATCACCATCACCATCACCACCATCATCACCATCACCATCACCATCACCATCACCATCACCATCATCACCATCACCATCATCACCATCACTATCACCATCATCATCACCATCACCATCATCACCATCACCATCACCATCACCACCATCATCATCACCACCATCACCATCATCACCATCATCACCATCACCATCACCATCACCACCATCACCATCACCATCACCATCATCATCGCCATCATCACCATGTTCAGGAACCTGGAAACCTGGTGCAATCAGAAGCCAGGCAAGCAACCTGGCAAAGGGAAACTGGAAACCCAATTGTAACGACAGGCAGGGGACAGATCTCTAGGCCTCAGTTTCTCCAACTGTAGAATGGAGACAGTAACAGTTTATGCCTCGAGCTTAAGAGGGCTCAAGACATGATGGTGCAGTTACTAGTTCCATGGCTGCAGACAGGAAGGTGCGTATTACTGACAAATGTCATTTATTTTTGAAAAGAATATAGAAGTGGGTATTCAATAGAATTATTTAATATATTTATAATCTGTATTTGTTTCTGATCTATTTATGGGCACAGAAATGAAAGTGGTCTAGTTCTCTAACATGCATTGACAACCAGAACCTCCGACTTGTGGGCTTTTCCATTGTCCCTGACCTTGTGTGAGACTCTCCACCTACCTGGAATACCCACCTTCTTCTCCTGGCCAGTTCCCACTCACCCTCCACAGTCAACACAATTGGTCTTCACTTATGAAACAGACCAAGAATCTAAAACATGATCAGTCAGTGTTGCCCTTCACACCCAGCAGGTGGGGACTACTTTTCTCATGGGGCAGTTTGGTAAAGCAGAGCTAGTATTGAAAAGTCTATGCCCTTTTGCCTAGCAACTTAAAATTTAAAGTAGAATTTTAAAAACTTTAAATTCTAAGAATTTGTTCTGGAGAAATAATCCTGGATTTGTAGCAGGACTTGACTAGGAGGACGATAATCCCAGCATCATTTGTAACAGCAGAATAACAACATGGAATGCCAAAATGTCCAGTTGGGAAGATGGCATGCTTGCAGGTTGGAATACCAGGCAGCCACCAGAAATGTTTTTATGGAAAGTAAACACTGAAATCGAAAGATGCTTAAGATGTTTCAAGTGGAAAAAAGGCGGGATTCAAAATATCGTGGGTAGCATGCATCCTGCTGCTTGAAGTCCGTGGTCACCCTAAAATTAGAATGCAGAACAAGATCCCATTTTCATTTAAAATATTGTCCATCCTGACTCATGGAAAAGCAACCAGACGAACATCCTCCAGATGTTAGCAGAGGCCCCTCCAGGCAGCTGTGGGAACAGCGCCCCTACAGCCCACTTGGCCCCCACAGCTGTGCATCATGCCTGGTTGCTCCAGGTGCAATTCTTCACGGGGCCCCTCAGAAGAGCGCCAGTCTGGGTAATAATTTGCATGATCACCATGATTTTGAGTGGTTTCTTTGTTCTTTTTGCTCATCTCTATTTTCTAAGGTTCCAGTAGGAAACTTCTGTAATAAAGAGAATAAAACAGTAGAAGGAATGAATGCCCCAGCTCAGGAACTACCTTCCCCAGAGAGGGCTTCCTGATCCCCCATGTGAGGGTCACAGCTCAGAATTCCCGGCTCTGCCCCTTTGCCTGACACTTGGCAGGTGAACATTGAATATTGGCGTTCAACAGACAGTTGAAAAGCCCCACCCCCAGCCACTTGGGTAATGGCTGTCCTACTAGCAATGCTGAGAAATTAAAATCCTTCTAATGCAGACAATAATAAACAGACGTCTTCTCCAGGATGCTGTTCTGCTTGTGGGAAGTACAGGGCGTGGTCTGCTCCCTCTGCAGAACTTTCACCAGCTCCATCTGCTTGATGTTTCCACCAAATGAAAGCTCTGCACATGGAAGGAGAAAGGAATGAACCAGGAACCAAACCCAAGACTCAGGCACCGAGTCTGCCCCTTAGACCTGTGGAGTTGTAATAAACTCCTGCCTGTTTTTCTAGGGATTTTTTTCCACCCTCTCCTCCCCCAAAACTATGTTAAAACAATAAAATGCCCTCTCTTGACAGGTTGGCCTAATAGGAAAGTCGACCCTGTTTCCCTTCTGCTGTAAAGTGACATTACAGCTTCTGGGCCAAGGGGGCACATTCTGCGATCAGTGAAGAGACAGGAGTTCATGCAGCCGGGACGACTCTCTGGAACAGGAAGCAGCTGGACATTTCCTCCACACATTGTCTCTTTTGAAAAGTGACGAGTGGGGAATATCTGCATTTGATTATTTTCCTTCCGTGCATGCCAGTGAAAATGTGCTCAGTTGAAGAGACATGGAGGACAAGCCTGAGTGAATAAGCGCTAAGAGACAATCGTGCTGAAGCGAAGCAAAGTGCCTGCCAGCGTCCCCAGCTCTGCCTCTGCCAACGGCCAAGACCAGCTGCACACCTGAAGGCCTGATTTCAGATCAGGTTGATGCTCATGCTTGAAACCCTCGAATTCTGCCCACTGCTCAAGCAGTGGTTCCTCACGTGGTTATGCGTCGAGATGCCTGGGCCCTCCCACAGACCACTCGAAACTCCAGGGGTGTGCATGTGTGCGTGCATGTGTGGGTGCATGTGCGCTTTGACTTTTGTTTTAAGTTCACCAAATATTCTCATATTCAGCTGGACTAATAGCACAGCTGCTGCCCTCCATCTATTTGCAGGTGGCTTTTTGCCACAAGCACCTGTGGCCTCATCCTGTGGGTGTCTCTCACTGAGGGAGCGGGCCCAGCCCACACATGGGCAGCCTGGGCACCCAGGCGCACCTGCCATCAGCGCGGATTGGAGGACCAATATCTCAGCTTCCTCACCGCCCCAGCAGATGACTCCGAGGTGTGTTTCCCACTGTCTCGCAGAAGTTCCTGGTGGGGCTGAGCTCTAGGTGTCCCCAGTGAAAGCCTGACCATTAGCACTCCCTTCCCTGTCTCATGCCCCACTCTCTTAATGAGCCTCCTGGGATCAACTCCTTGCACTCAGTGCTTATCTTGGCTTTGAGGACAGTCCTGACCTTAGAAGAAAATGTGAGTTTCACATGGGCCCTGCAACCCTGTGCATCTGGCACTGTGGTGGTCTCTTCTCCTGTCTCTCCCCTCTGGCAGCTCCAGCTTTCTTTCCCTCCATCCATGTCTATGGACATGTGGTTCAGCCTGGAGCATCTTCCCCATTTCTACCCCTTCTCTTTACCTGCCCAAACCCTACATATCCTAGGCCCCAAGTAAAACACCCCTCTGTAGGGCAGCCTTCCCCGTCCCCAACCCTATCTCTTTGACCTGTCAATGTTGGTGCATCTTCCCAGACCGTCTTCCCTTGATCCCACCATTGGTCTCTGCAGACACTGCCCCAGTCCCATCTTGTTGCTCACCTGTTCTGTAATGCTTCACTTGGGCCCAACCTAGCTCAACTCTGGCCACACATTGTCATCACTCAAAGCTCTTTCAAAGATATGGACTCCCCAGGCCTGCCCTCTAGATTCTGCTGTCTGGGGTGCAGCTTGGGCTTCGGGATTTCTAGTGTGCAGCCCAGGCTGAGACACCAGTGCTAGAATCTCACCTTGCCAAGCTCCAGCCTTGCAAACTCCTCCCTGATCCACAGTCATGGCAGTGGTGCCTGCCTCAGGGCCTTTGCACCTGCTGTTGCTTCTCACTGGAATGCCCTTCCTGTCTCTTCCATTGAGCAGGGTGGGGGTGGAAGGTGGGTTCCTTCATCTTTTCTCAGGCTTAGCTTAATTGTGAATTTTTGAGATGCCTTCCCTGATAACCCCATGCAGTGCTCTGTTTTTCTAAGTGCCTTCCACAACCTAATGACCTTTTCTGCTTGTTTACTTGATTTTCTCTTTCCCACATGGAAGGTAAGCTCCGTGAGGGACTGATAATTATTCACCATTGTAGCCTCATTTTCTGAATGAATAAATGGATTAATGGGTGATAGATCAAGAGACCAGGCTGGGTAATTGCCAAATTCCCTTCTGTTTTTGTGGTTCCAACACTCAGTTCCAAGTCTCATCTAAAAACCACTTCTTCTCTCCCTCTGGACAAACTCCATAATACCAGACAAACCCACCTCCCCACAAAGCCTCCCCAGGACTCTCCGCACACTCTCCCTGATGATGCATCCAGACACAAATATTGAGTGCCAACTGAGTGCCAATGCAGTGCTTAGATGGGGATTTGGCTGTATCATCTTAGATGAGCCAGCAGCCCCTGTGGCACAGAACTGTGGCTGCAAGGAGCAAGGGTGCGGAACTTGGGGGCCTGGGGACCGTCCCTCCCATCTCCCTGTCTCCAGTTCTAGATCCAGTTGAGGTCATTTGAGGGGTACACAAAGCATCTTCATGCTACTTTCCCCAAATAATTTCCTTGGGCTTCAGATACTGACTCTATCTGGAGCCCTGCAGAACTTCCCCACAGTCATAAAGCTGCTCCGTGGGACTTTCTTGAAGTAAAAAAGCTGCTGCAGCTTTAATAGTTCCATCCAGCACAAAGGCAAGGAAGACTGTTGAGTCACAGCTTCCTCTAAAGGGAAACAAAAAGCAGGTGGACAGAAAAATAAAACAAAAAGGAGGGGAGGTCATATCATACGTTTCTTCTTAGTGCATAGTCTATTTAACTAAGGGTGCCAACAAGGAGCATTTGTATAGAAATATTAGATGCTCTGAAATCAGTGCCTAATACCCTGTCAGAGACACCCAGCTTGTGACCCAGTACATCATGCACACACACACACTTTTACAAATATTTCCATACTTACACACATACACACTCACACTCACACACACACACACACACACACATTCTCACAGCCACACACATAAGCTCACACACCTACACAGACTCTCTCACACATACACTTATCAAGCCTAAGTCATCCCCCTCTTTTTTCGATCTCTAAAAAGCTGCATTTAGTAAAATGAGCAAAATATGTGAGATGAGGAATCCACCTTGCTGAAGGGCTGAGTTTTACTGGTCAACCAGTAAGTCAAAACACATGAGAAAGTGCTGCATTCAGGAGCACATGTGACTGTGTTACTGTACGCTTATTGGTTTGTCTCTAATTGGAACCAGCTGGTGATAAAGAATAGAGTTCATGGGAATCCACCCTTTGTTGAAAGCTGGGCCTTGGTGGATGCTGGAAGCCAATGAGCACAATGAAAACAGCTGTAATTGACTCATGAGGTCAGGCTCTGGGTGAAACCAGGGGACAGAGGTGATGCTACGGCTGGTGCATAAAGTGTTGGGCTCCTGGTCACCTATAACTGTATAAAGAGGAGCCAAAGAGAAAGGCATCCACGTACAAAGCTCCTCCCAGAAGTGTCTGCTGCTGCTGCCCTGTCTCAAGCAGCTTTAGAATCGCACAATTACTCTGAGCTGCTTTTTGACATTAACCACTGTAATTAAAATGATGACATCAATGATGAAGATGATGGTGATGATGATGATGGTGATGATGGTGATGAAGATGGTGGTGATGATGATGGTGATGATGGTGATTGTGACGATGGTGATGGTGATGCTGGTGATGATGGTGACAATGATGGTGATGATGGTGATGGTGTTGATTATGATGATGGTGATGGTGATGATGGCGATGATGGTGATGATGACGATGATGGCGATGGTGGTGGTGATGGTGATGATGGTGATGATGATGGTGATGGTGGTGATGGTGATGATGATGATGGTGATGAAGATGGTGATGATGGTGATGGTGATGATGATGATGGTGGTGATGGTGATGATGATGATGGTGGTGATGATGGTGATGGTGGTGATGGTGATGATGATGGTGGTGATGGTGATGAAGATGGTGGTGATGATGATGGTGATGATGGTGATTGTGATGATGGTGATTGTGATGCTGGTGATGATGGTAATGATGGTGATGATGATGATGGTGGTGATGGTGATGAAGATCGTGGTGATGATGGTGATGGTGGTGATTATGATGGTGATGGTGATGATGGTGATGGTGATGATGGCGATGGTGGTGATGATGGTGATGATGGTGATGGTGGTATGATGGTGATTATGATGGTGATGATGATGGTGATGGTGATGATGGTTATAGTGATAGTGATGGTGGTGATGATGGTGATGATGAAGGTGATGGTGATTGTGATGATGGTGATGGTGATAGTGATGGTGGTGATGATGGTGATGGTGATGGTGATGGTGATGATTATGATAATGATGATGATGGTTACAATGATGATAATTATGGTGATGATGATGATGATGAAGATGATGTGATGATGATGGTCATGAAGGTGATGATGGTGATGATAATTATGTTGGTGATGGGATGATGATGATGATTTTGGTGATGATGATGATGGTGATCGTGACGTTGGTGACGGGATGATGATGGTGGTGGTGGTGATGATGATGCTGATGGCAATGATGATGTTGGTGATAGTGAGGGCAAAGTTGGAAACTCCAAACAGACTCCACAAAGCACAAGAAACAGCTCTACAGCAAAGCCCTGCAACATTAATGCTCTGAGAGTTGTAATCCTAACAACAAAAATTCAACAACTTTCATTTTTTCTAATGATTTATCTATTTTAAACACCTTCCCCCCTAAACAAGGAGAATGTCATCTGAATTCTAGAAATGGAACATATACACTCACCTCCCCCACTCCCTTCCTGTCTCTAATCAGCTCAGTGGGTCCGCCCTTTGGAAAACTGTGCTGCATTAGGAGGGTCTGTAGGATATTTTTAGCATCTGACAACATCCTGTCTCTTCCTCTCTGTGCCAGAGTTGTGTGATATGCACCCTGTCTGATATTTAACATTTTAATTATACAGATAGATTTTTTTTTTGTAATTCTGCAAATATTTGGGGATCTGTGGAGGGTTCTGCATTGAAGTTGGAACTGCCCGTCTACATGTCTGCTGTACTTCCATCCTCTTGGCTCGGGGCAGGTCTTAGTAACTCAAGCACAGGATCTGGAGGCACCATCATTTCTCACATTTCTTTCTGGCACAGGGTATCCGGGATTTGGTACCAATTGCTGGAAGTCAGTGAGATAAGATTATCTGTCCTCCCCGGAAATATTGTAATAAAAACAATACCAGGTTCCCCTCTTCAAACTTGATTCCTTTGCTTCCACTGTCTCTATAGTGGACATACTGAGATGATGAGAGCACATCACATTTTTACTCATGAACACAGAAAGATTTAACCATTGTGGTGGTTAACCATTTGCACTCTGTATTCTGCTCACTAAGCCCATATAGGAAAATTACTGTTCAAAATCATCCAATGGGTCCGCTTATCCTTGGTGATCAAGATCATGAAGTCAATGCATGGCTGGGCCTTTGGGCCCCCGTGTCTGCCCGGCTCACAGTGACCAGCTGAGGAAAACACCCTCTCCAGAGCATGGTCCCTCCCTGGAGTCATGCTATCATCACACTGCCCTTGGACCTTCCCCTTGGAATGTAAGCTTCATGAGGGCAGGGACTCTAGCTATCTCATTCTGTGACACCTAGACAGTGTCAGGCACATAAAAGATGCTCAATGTATTTATTGGACCAGCGAACGAATGTGTGGGACTCCAGAGTCCCTGATGGAAGAGTTGGATTCTCAAGGACTACACGCACCTAGAGTGTCCCCTCCTTGTACACAGAGGGAACAGCGAGGAGATGGAATCCCAGCTTGCATTTCCAAGAAGAAAGGCATATCTCTTCTATTTAATTTTGTGACCACCAAGACCCCTTCCCCATGACTCACCCTGCTAGTGAAGGTGTTGCTATGGGAATGCGGTGCCCAGTGGCTGCTGGGTACACTTCCCATCCTGCTGGAGCTTCGTTTGTCAGCGGGAGGCAGGAGGGGTCTACACGTGAACACAGTGGAGTGTGAGCCTGGGGTCTGACTTGCTTTCATGGTATTTTCCTCCTCCATGCTTGGGAGACAACAGGGGTGGAACTCCTATTTCATAAATCAGACCTCATGGCCTTCTTTCAGTAGCAGCCTGGGCATAGTCTTGGGACCTGACCCTATGACCAGCTGGAAAGGGGACACAAAGCTGACAGGGACATGAGGCTCCGAGGCCTCCAGAGAGAAGTACAAACACACACTTGGATATGGACACGTCTCTGGCTAGTGAAGGACCACACTCAAACTACTTTACAGTCTACCTGGGAAGTGGGTTTCCTTGGTTTGTTTGACAAATTCCAAAGCTGCAAACTTGGCTTGTTAAATGTTCTCTCAAGTGACAAGGGCTGTCTGCTCTCAAGGAAGAGGACATGCTGGTGAATTTCCTTCTCTTTAGACATGACCTGGATGTCATAGAAGATCCTCATTAGAGAGGGAATTTTAGAGGGAGAACAGGTCCCCCCAGGAACCCTGATGAATAAAAACAATCTTCCCAACACCCCCAATCTTACACCAAATTGAGAGAGGTGTCCCAGTGGATCATAGCAAAGAACTTGGGTGCATGTCCTAGTTCTGGAATAAAGCTTAGGACTGGAAGGTTTTTCTTCTTGTTTTCAGAAAGACACAGCCTCTCTGGTTCTTCCCTCCAGATACATCCTTTAGTAATGTGGTTCCGAAAGGGAATGTGGGACCATGATCTAGTTCATGAAAGCCCTCAGTGGAGGTTGGCCCATAATGATGGTAGACACTGAAAACCAGAGGCATCTTTTGAATGGCAAGAGGAATCCCAACATCCAAATCTCTCCCCTTCCTCCCTCCCAGATTGTATGCACAGAAAACCCAGACTTCACCACAAGGGGTAATGCACCCAGCTAAAAGACTGCCGTTTCCAGTTTCCCCCACCACCAGGAGATCTAGTGCTGTCTACACCACCATCTCCTCCATCAACATCATCTTGGTGGCAGCTGATAGAAAGTATATGGCACTAAAGCAGCCTACAAGCCACACTGTGGTGCCAAAACTGGTATAGAAACATCTCTGGCTAGGACCGTGGGCTGTGGACTCTAGGTTCAAACACCAGTAGACCCCAGATGTGGGGCCTAGGACAAGTTCCTCTCTCATGCTCCAGCTCCCTTGGCTGTCTGCAAAATGGGAGTAGTAATAGGTCTTAACATGAGGTGATGGAGGGTTAGATGACTTGATGATGATGATGTTGATGATTTTATCATTTTTATTACCATGACCATTACTAGAAATAACAAAGCAAATTAACCTGAGTTACAAAGGTTTCCAAATGTTTCTAGCAGTCAGACCATCTCTTTGGTATGTTCTCATCCTAAACTGACCCTGATCCACTTGGGTCCAGGAAGGAGAAGGCCTGGAGCAAATGGAAAGGAAAGTTTCCCTGTTCAGTGGAGGCCTGGACTGGGGAGCTGGGAGAGACACTGGCACTTCAGTCCCGAGCTCGCTCCAGCACAGGGTTGGCTCGTCCTTCCCAGCACATGGATGTGCACACCGGCCACCTGGCTTTGCTTCGACCACACTTTCTCCTGAGGCGTCCCTTGTCCTCTCCGCCATGTCACCCTCATCAAGCTGTGACTGCATGCCTAGAACAGCATCTCATTTTATCCTCGCAATGACTATGAACTAGGCGATGTAAGCACTATTACCTCCATTTTATGGATGAGGAAATTGAGGTTTAGAGAAGAGACTTAATTTGCCCAAGATCACCCAAGCAATATCCAGTAGACACCCCCTGTCCCCTCTCCCCACTGGCTCCTTGAGGTACCTTAGGGTTCCTTGGAACCCATTTTGAAAACCACTGGCCTAGCCACTCTTACAGGCCTTACTAGTCAGTGATGTGGCTATCTGCATGACTGCGGGCATCTTTTATGGTTCTGAGGTGGGTAAAATTCAGCATACCCTGAACCCTGTGGTGCTTACCAGGAGTTTTGACAGCAAAATGCTTTCCTTTCTAAATCTAGAATTGGTTGGTCTTTCCCATGGGCAACGCTGTTCTATCCCTGAGACTGAGGCCTGAAGTTCTCTGATTAACAAGGCACCACAGCGGCTGACTGGAGGGGTGCTTTTCAGGCAGCTGGTTGGAGCTTGATGAGGGATTTCCATGGAGGCCACCAAAGGGGCAGTTTGGCTCCGGTGGCCATCACAAGAGCAACAACAGGAAACCCCAGAGTTGCGGCCCCTGCCGCCCTTGGCGGGAGAGCTCCTGTTTCCTCCCCTCAGGTCTGGCATCGTATCATTTATGGAATGAGAATGGAAAAGCCATCGTTGCAATCGCCGAGCTAGCAGCTGAAATGCTCACGTGTTTGTTTAAATGTGCACGGAATGAAATCTCTGCTCTGGTGCTGACTCCAGCTCCACTCACTGCAGGGTGTTTTCTGATTGCCAAATACGTGTTGGGTAGAAGACTTGGCAGCTGTCTGGTCCCAAAAGGGGAGCAAGAAGTTGGCTCGGAGTCCCAAGTGGCAACTCCATCTTTGTCTGTTGGTGACAACGTGCCCTGTGCCTGGGGAGGAAGAGGGCTCTCCAAGGTCTGTTTCTTGAGGCAAGAAGGCATAGGAGACATTGGCAAGCAAGGAAATCAGGGTGGGGGGTTGGTGTGCTTCGGGGCCCTCTGTCCTGAGTGCCAGTGGAGTGTGGGCACTGACCAAACCAAAGAGCCTTCAAAGGAGGGTCATGAGCCACCATGGCTGCCTTCAAGGACACCCAGAGTATTGGAGGCATGGGAGAAGATCCATAGCAAATGTATTCACCAAAGCCCCTGCTTCGAGAGGGGACGGGGTGGGGTGTGTGGCATACATCAGAATGGTCATTACCTCAGAGCAGTACTTATCAAACCCCTGTAAGCTTGCAAATCACCTGGGGAGCTTTTTACAAATGTGAGTTCCACCTCCCAGCCCCAAGGTTCTGAGTCAGTTGGTCTGGAAAGGGGTTCAGGAATATATACTTAACAATGCATGGTGTGGCTGTGAGTGGATCATACTTTGAGGGACAAGAATGAGGTATTAGAGCTGTGGTTCTCAAACTCTAGCTAGGATCCCTTGGAGGGTGTGCTCAGACTCAGACTGCAGGGCACACCCTAGAGTTTCTGATTCAGTGGGACTCAGATGGCATTCTAGAAGCCACTCCTCTAACAAGAGGCTGCTGTCCCTGGTACCCTACTTTGAGAATTGTTCTTTTCCTTTTTTGGACAAAAAAATCAACTTGGTCACGTCAGTGTCTCAAAGGCAGAGGAACTGGGTCGTGCCCATCTTGATATCCCTCAGCACAGCAGGCACATCCCTGGCTACTTGAATTCACCTTGTAAGCTTCTGAAAAGCTAATGATGTTTTAATCTGAGGTGAGGTCCAGGCATTGTATTTTTTTAAAAGTCACCCTCCTCTGGGTGACTCTAAGGTACAGCCAAGAGCTGAGGGCCCCCACCCCACTGTGCTCATGACAGAGCAGGACACCAGTCTCAGTTTTCACATCAGTATTCATTGAATACCCCCTGTGTGCTTTCATGGATATTTATTGAGAAACTTCTGCTTGCCAGGTACTACACACGAGCAGTGAGGACAGAAAAGAAAGGTGCCTGTGCAATCTTCAAACAGCTCAGATCCCCTGGGAGGCACAGGTGTGCAGCACACGCTGCCAAGTAGGAGCTCCCATTGCAGGATGTATAAGTCACCGGAGGTCCACAGAGCACAGAGGACTGAGTCTGCTGGAGTTGGGTCAAGGCAGGAAAAGCTTCCAAAAGAAGGCAGAATCTGAGCTGGGTTTTAAAGAACAGCTCAGGAAAAGGCAAGCGAGTCTACCTCAGAAGGATGGGACAGCCCTACAGTGCCAGACCCTGCCATGCATGGAGCACCCAGCGATCTCTGGGCAGGCTGGGGCCACTGGGGCATGGAGCATGCGGCAGGAATGAGGGCAGAGGAGGAAGGAACGAGAGGTCAGCTCTGAGCACAGGGGTTTAGAATCAAGCTGCCTTTGGAGCCTCGGTGATGATCAACTTTCCCCAGCTGAGAGATGGAGGCTTGGCATGGAAGCAAGCTGGCAGCCCTGTCCTAGCTGCAGGGCTGAAGTGACTCGCACCCCCCACAGGCAGGGATGCATGGCCTGTGGAGTCTGTGTTCCTGCAGACAGCACTGACGCTCATTCCCTGCCACCAGCTCTTGGTGCTAGGATTCCTGCCGGAATCCCAGTGTCTTTTTCCTTCTAGGAACAAGCAGGAGGAGGCTGGGAGAGAGTTGGTTTCTGGGAGAGTCGGTCTCTACTCCTGTCCTGCCAACCCTTTGTGGGGTCACCTTAGCTCAGGCCCTTCTCATGCCTGCACCTGTAAAGTGAGATTGGGTAGAAAATCTGTAGGCCATTCTAGACGCTTCTACCTGAGCACATAGCCTCCTGGCACATCGGCAGGAATGAAAGGGAAGCTGAAGACCCGCATAGGCTTCCTGCCCGCTCTTCCCCTCCACATCCCTAGCCCAGCCCAGCTCTACAGAATTCCCATCCAGACACATCCCTGGACAAGCCGGAATAGCATGAAGCAAAGCCAGGCAGCCTCCCATCAGGGCGAATTCCATCCGTCACCTCCGCAGCTTCCAGCTAAGAGAGCTCCCCAGGTCACCAACCCCTGAAGAGAAATCAGTTTATTCAACAGTGTTTCGGAAATTAAAACCAGGGCCTTCCTCTTGCGGTTGGCAAGTCTGATGGGAAAAGTCAGACATGAAAGAAGGACTTGGACATCTTGGATGTGGGGGCTCTTAGGGGCTGCTCAAGAAGGAACAGCTGAGCTGGGCTTGTGGTCTGGACCCCTGCATGCCAGAGCGGGGGTGTTGGGCAGCGCCCCGTCCTCCAGATGGGAGGTGTTGGAAGAAGAGCCAGGTCCTCCCAGGATAGAGGCAGTATTGCACAATGGCTAGAACTCCAGATGAAGAAGCAGGCAGACCTCAGTGTCCCATCCCAAAATGTCACCTGCTCTCTGGGGAGAAAAGTCCAGAGCTTTATCTCTCTGAGCCTCCCCTTCCTTGTCTGCAGATCCTATGCTGGAGCAGGCCACCTCAGGCTTAAAACTCATTGATGGCTTTGCACAATTCTTAAGACAAAGATAAACCTCTTCCCAGGGTCTCCAGATCCCGATGTGATCTGTGTGGGGGCTGGGGTGAGAATGACCAGAGCATAATGAGGGTGGTAACTCTAAATCTAGGACGACCATGAAATGTAACATCCAAACTGGAAAGGGGGCAGGAGCTCCTGATAATGCCGCTGGGACGCTGGGTGTAGACCAGAGCTGTCCAAGGCCAGTGGGAGTGTACAGTCAGCTGAACTGTGAGAAAGTTGAAGGAACTGGGGATGTTTAGGCAGAAAAGAAATGAATTTGGGAAGACATAAAACCTATGTATTTCTGGAGTCAGAGAACCTCACACATAATCTTGGCTCCATCACCAAACAGCTGTGTGACCTAGGACAAGCTCCTTAACCTCTCTGAGCCTCAATTTCATCACTGGGACAATGGGTAATCATACCTCTGTCACGGCTGCTATGAGGATTCAATGAGTCAACACACAAAGAGCACTGAGAGTCTGGGATTTATTCAGCACTCAGTCACATTGGTGGCTGTAACTGGTATCCGTGCAGAGCAGCCCTGGGCATCTCTCTCGGTCTCCTCAGCTCTCAGTCTCCCCTGCCAAGAGGCAAGAAAAACCTCTTTCCCACATATTCCTCAGGGTCACTGGGATGATCAAAAGGCCTGGAAAGTCGTGATGACCCAGGCTGCAAGGAGGGCAGACCTAGGAGAGAGCACCAGAACAAAGTGCTAATGGATGCTTGGGCCCTGAATGGTTAGGTTCCATCTTCCATGGAGAGTCGGAAAGGCAGGTCATGTAACCAGGTGGATAAAGACAACCTCTCTATGCCTTTGGATACCAGTGTCATAAGCAAAGGAGCTTCATCTCCACAAGCATCTTCTACCCCTTCTTCTCATATCACCCCTCCCTTCATCCTTGAGTCCCAGTGGGGTCAGCCCACATCCTGGCTCCAGGCCTAGACAATCAGAGAACTTCACCACTTGGGCCACAGCTGTTGGTTCATGTTGGCAAACGGGCCAAGAAGACTCAGTTCCAGCGCTTTGGTGGGAGTGCATGGGGAAGACAGGCCACCTCTTCCGCTGAGGTTGCTGACATGACAGGACCCCAGCCTAGAGCTGCATCCTGCTCCCACTGGACATGGAGCCCAAACAGCAGCTGGAGTTGCTGAGGCCAGAGTGCTCGCGTACCTGTGGGAGCACCTGATTCAGCCCTATGTGAATCCAGCAACGGGAGTTTCCAGTTCCGCAAACCAGCGCATTCCTTTTCTGGTAAAGGTGAGTGTCTGTCACTTGCAATTAACAGAGCTTTGAAAAATATGTGCAAATGACTAAAAGAGAAATAACAGGTTCCTATCTGAGTAGACAGTCTGGAGTCTGAGCCGGCTGCACCCTGGGTCTGCCCTCAGGTGGGTCCCCACCCTCGTCCTCTCTGCTGCAGACCACAGGCTGGCCAGGGCTGCACTCCCGCTCCCATGTCCACTGATTTCTGCCAAGAGTGGCCTAGGGGACAACCAGAGGCAGCAGGAGGGAGAGCCAGGGTTCTTCCTCGTCCCCTCTCCACGGTGGGCAGCGTCTCCTCCAAGCAGGCACCACGACCTGGGTGGCCCAGCATGCCTCCTCCCTCCATCTCTCAGCTCCCGAGGGTGTGATGGTGGAGGCTCCCACTCCCAGCCACCTGCTATCGCCTCCCTGTCCCCTGACCAGCTTCTTACCTCTTCCATTACTGTGTAGCCAATCCCTGTATTAAATTCTCTGTTTTCCACATGCAGAGTGTTTTCTCCTTTCCTGTGTGGGCCCTAAACAACACATATAGCAGATAGTTGTCCTCTGTCACAGGAGTGAGGGAGCACGGGGAACTGAGGGAACTGAAATAAATTCAGAGTCATTAGGGCGAGAGGTGAGGACCAAGGCTGGTGAGGAAGGAGGTGCTGGGTCAGGCAGGGCCTTGTAAACCACATGAGGAGTTTGAGTGCCATCATGATGCAGTGGGGAGCTCCTCGTGCACTTTAGGAAGGATTAAGGGGAGGTGTGGCATGACCAGATGGCCCCCAACAAGGAAGACATGTGACACAGAATCTGGAATGCATCCTGAATGAACACTTGACTTCTGCAGGGTGACACGTGCCAGGGACTCACAGAAATGTGATCCCAAACTTCCAGTGAGCGCCTACTCACCCGCTTAGATTTCAAAGGCCGATCTTAGAGGGAACCCTTTGGGGGCTCTTGTAGCTCCTCAGGTGAAACGGAACACTGTACTAGGATTTGGGGGTAAGGAGGGGGGAGCTGCAGGAGCCAGCGAGGCGGAGGGGCCAGGGGCTTCAGCAGAGGCAGCAACAAAGAGCCCACTGACCCAGCCAAGCCTGGAGCAGCCAGACATGAAAGGAATATGCTGGAAAAATTAACTCGATGTTTGCTTTGGGAACCAGTCTGACGGCTCTTAATCCAGTGGGCGTTTGTGTATTCCAGCTCACGGGACGTCCCAGATCCCTTGCGGGACGACAAAGCACCATTTGTGAGGTTTCTTCCACCCCATGGAGGGGGCTGGCAGCCCGACCGTGCTCAGAGCAGCCTGTCCTGCGGCCAGGACCTCGGCTTCCCCACTCGCCTGCTCCCGGCCGGCTGCTGCCCACTCCTCCTCTCCCACCTGGTGTTCCCACCTCACAAAGGTGAGAAGAAGGTAGAAGTCACCGAGCCCCAGAGCTGGGGATGCACGGAGGGTCTGTTTCCTCAAAATGCATCTGTCAGATGAAGCAGAAGAGAAAAAGGGGACCTTTGGCCCTGGAAGCAGAACCTGGGGTGGGGAGAGTGGGCACAGCTCCAGTGAGTGTGCAACAGCAGCCTCCCCTCATAAAACACACTCGTGGAATCATCACACGCGCACACGCACGCGCACGCACATTCCACCTACCACAATGTGACTATATGTGCTTGAATAGAAATGTTTTAAATTCCTTTTCCTTCCCTCCAGTTTTAACTAGATGAGCCCCAGGAAAAGGCAACCCAGAGCCAAAATTCATGAACAAACATAAAATGTTACTTCTTGGATTTCTGAGCTTCCTAGGGCTCAGGTCCTGCCATTCAAGGGCAAGTTAAAGGATTTCAAGGGCATCACTGATCCTGTGATTTTTTGACTTACTGCTTAATTTAGGAGAGCCCCCCCGTATCTGCTTCACCGTCTGTGAAGCCTCCCCCCGGTGGCCCAGTTTCAGGGCAACACAATCATCTAAGAAGCCACATTGAGCACCCAGAGGAAGTTTAAAAATAACCAAGTTGCTAACTGGCATCTCTCAACCACCCTGGAGAGCATAAGCGACCCTTTTGCTGGGTGGCCCTGTCCCCTCCGGCATTTCTGTGCTCCCTGTCCCTCTCCCCACATAGCAGTGACACCTGCCTCTCTTTTCCTTTCGTGACCCATCATAAAAGGCTGATGTGACGGTCTGGGAAGCTGGATCCTTGATTGGTGGTACATCCAATCCTCTTTATTGGGGGTGTGTATGGGGAGGATGCCTACCATGCATGACTAATTATGGTCCTATATATTGTATCTGTCACTTCACTGAGAAGAGGGGATGAGCATATTAAAGACACCTGCCTGGTTCTCTCTTTCCCAGCCCTCAGTGTAGCAAGGATACTTCGCCACTCTGCCTCTTCCCTCTAATATCGGGGCATGATGCTCTGGTCTCCAGCTAAGCAGGGTGTCTCCTCACCCCTGCTTTGGCTCCTGGGTCCCCCACCCCCAGAATATTCCTTTCATCCCTTCTAAGTGTGTGCATAGATTCAAACTCTTCTATCCTATAGGGCTCCACCCCAAAGTCCTCCCGGATGGAGGCCCTACCCCTGTTCCCAGCCCTTTATGAGAAGTGTGGGCCTTTCTCCAATTGTTGGGGTCGGGTCTTAGCCCCTCTAACTGCAGCAAGACCTCCTTCAGGGACACACTGTTGCTAATTCATCTCTGGGCCCCTCCCCCCTCCACCAAAGCTGCTGACCAAAGCTTGGGGTGACTTCAGGGTTCTGGGGACAGAGCCTTCAAGAGCAAGGACTAGTATTCAATCCGTCCTTGCTCCATGATGTGCTTGCAAAGCCCTCGGCAGGAGGACATCTGCTTCAGGACCCTGGCAGTGAGTGGACAAGACCCAGCCCGAGTGACCTGGGGTGAGACAGACAGGGACGGGGACGGGAGGCCCAGAGACGGGCCCATGGCTGCACAGCGTTGCCTGTGGTCGACCCATCCTTGCACCGCACAGTCAACAGTGCCTGGCAGGGCAGGAGGGATGTCCTGGGGAGAGAAAAGTGAGGAATTCGAGGAGGAAGCCCCCTTCGGTTGCAAAGTCTTCTGTGGAGGGAGACATCAGTTTTGGAGTATTTCTCACGTCTCTGGCATAGCTATTTCCTGCTCATCCCCTCCTGAGGGTGGGGATGGGCCTGTAGACATGGTGGAGTTGCTCCCGTTCCACTGGAGGCAGCGGGCACAGCAGGCAGCCTGGAGTCACCATGGCTTGGGCTCCGGGGTCAAGCAGACCCAGGGTGAAGCTCAGACTTCCGGCCTTACTAGAGGGGTGGCCTTGGGCAAGATCCATGGCCATCTGGGGCCTAACCCGCCTCATGGGGTGACAGTAAAGGCTAAATCAGATGTGCTCAGGGCTCAGGCTGCAGCCGGCCCGGGGGTTTGCTTAGCAAGTAAGAGAAAGGCTGGCCGAGGACGGGTGGAGCGGCCCCGCGGGGTGCAGAACAGCTGGGGTGATGGGAGCCACTTTCTGAATGCTCAGGAAACACACCCAATACCCCCCCTGCCCCTTCCCCGTGCTCCTGTCTAACCATCTGGGGTCAGAGAGGTGGGGCTCCGGGGCAGAAAAGGCAGAGCCCCCACCTGGAGGTGGCCTGCATCCCATGGAGAAGATGAGGTCTGCACACAGCACCACCTGGATGCACCTTTCCCTGCACCCAGGTCCACAGTGGGACCTGGGGGGATGAGGATGGGCAGAACTGTCCCACTTTACATCCTACGATACTGTGTGGATCATTTTAGATAAGAAATGTTATTGCCATTATAATTAAAATAACAAAAATTAAATCATGGATATAAAGACCCCCAAGCTGAACAAAGTCATTCCTCTGCCCCAGCGCCTGGAGGCCCTCGAGGGGACGGCCTCAGGCCGAGTCCAGCTGGAGAAGCAAGAAGCGGGGCTGGGGCTCATGCGCGGTGCCTCCTGAGCTCCACATGCTCCCACCTGGTGCCAGGGGAAATAAACAGGGTGCTGGGGTTCAGAAACTGGTTACCTGTTTACGGAGGGATAACTCTGAGGGGTTTGAATGAACTTCCCCTTTTTTAAAATTTAATTTTGTTAAAATATCTTGACCTGCTATCTCTCCACATTCATCACTGGTCCCTGCCTCGTCTGTAGGGGGTCAGCAGGTCAAGGTTGCCTGATGGACATTCTGCGTAGCCGGCCTTCTGCATCTGCCCTTCCTCCTGCCCCCGTTGTCCCAGTCTGAATCCCCAGAGGGTGCCTTATTCAGTTTTATTTTCTATTGAAAGTTGTTTGAACTCCTTCAATGACTCCTTCTTGCATAGAAACCCCAGTTTAAAACAGATAATAACTTTTCTTTTTTAAATTAAGAGCTATGATTTTGTTAGATATGGTGTGAGGAGACTTGGCCACTGGTTAAGTGAGTAAACTTGAACAGGCTGTCGAGCATGTCTGTTCAGGTTGTCAACTCTTCCCACTGTGCTAATAGTATGTATAGGAGAGAGAACATGATTACCCAGGAGTTCCCAGGCAAAAGTGACTGTCATAAACCTGAATGTACTCCAAGTTATAAAATTTATCTTAACAATGCATACCCGTTTATATTCCGATAATCCATTGCTGCAGCAGGTATGTTATTCACCTATTCAATATTTATTTTCTTCTTTTTCTTCACTTACAGAATTACACAATTATTGGGTGCTAAGATAGTTAATCACTAACAAGAAACATTTAATGATTGGGTGCCTACCTAAAAACCACAACTCCCAGCCTCCTTTGCATATAGTCATGGGCAACAAACTGTTAGCTGAAGTCCTAACACGGGTTTTCAGAAAAGCTCTTTAAGGAGAACCAATTCATCTGAAAGGTGCCTCTCATCCCTTCGTCCTTATTTCTGCCTGTATGTAACAATGAGTGCTTCAGCAGCTCTTTTGTGCTAATGAGGCAATGTCTAAGTGAAGCCACATGCTAAGGATGGTGGAACACAAAGAAAAAATGCTTGGTTATTAATGATATCATGGAGCCACAATACCAGTACATTCCTTTATGTAAAGGACAAAGAAACTCCTGGTTTATGTAAGCCAACTTACATATTGCAATTACAATTCTAACTGAGACGATCAGAATACAATTCTAACTGAGACGATCAGTGATGACTATTTGCAACAACTCACCATGGAGTAAACTGATGCCTTAGAAATAACTGCCCTTACTCTCCAGGCCTCCTGTCCCCCGGCCCACCACATCCCTCCCCGCATGCATGCCACAGAGTGACAAGCCAGGTAAGGTGGCATGCATCTGGTGCCCTCCCTGCTCTGCCACCTGCTCTTTGGATGGAATAAGCATACCTGGAGCACCATCTACAACTCCAAACCCACATTTGCTCTTTCCCTGCCTGGTTCAGAGCTGCTCCCTGGCCAAGCTGGTGCAGGTCAGCCTAATGCAAGGGACAGAGTGCTGACAATGACATGGGTCCACCCAGCTGCTGATGGGCCAAGTGACCTCCCACATCCTTTGACCTCTGTGGGCATCCTCAACTTCCTTCCTGCATTGAGGGGTTGAAGCAGAGGCCCCTCCTGAGACACAAGCTCACGAGGACCCATAGAGTGATGTGGTGACAAACTGAGGACAGTAGAGTTCAAATCTTGGCAGCATCATTCACTTGCTATTTGAACTTGGGGAGGTCACCTCTCCAGTTTCTATAATATCTCTCTCCAGGTCTGCGTTTGTAAAATAGGAATAATGAAGACACCTGCCTCAGACACTGGGAGATTTTATCAGTGTCCTGGGGCTGCCATCACAAGGTCCCACAAACTAGGAGGCTTAGAGCAACAGAGATTTATTGTCTCACAGCTCTGGAGGCCAGAAGCCTGAGATCAAGGCCCCGCAGGACCGGGTCCTTCTGCAGCTGGGCAGGAGCCTCTGCCAGGCCCCTCCCCAGCCTCTGGGGGCCCCGAGTGCTCCTCAGCTTGCAGACACCATCTTCTCCCTGTGTCTTCACGCATCTTCCCTCTGTGTGTGTCTGCCTGTGTCCAAATCCCCACCTTTTATAAGGACAGCAGTCACATCATATTAAGGCCCACCCCGTGACCTCATCTGAGCTTGATCACCTGCGAAGACCCTATTTCCAGACAGGGTCAAATTTGCAGGCACTGGCGGTTAGGACTGCAACAGCTTTTGGAGGACACAATTCAACCCCTCATAGGAGTGACTGAGATAATTTGTGTAGAGAAAGTCCTTTCCTGCAGCCTCTTGGGAACACTGCTATTGTTTTTATCATTGGCTTACTTTTTAATTAATGCATAGGCCAGCTCCATCAGGTTTACCTGACGGAAGCAAAAGGGCCACTCCTGTCCACGAATCCGGTGCTGAAGTCTCCAGGGGCAGTCCATGGCCAGCCCTTGATTTCATCAACTCATCCCGGGACCTACCTGTGGACGGTGCTTGGGCCCACCTCCTCCTGACAGCTTACTGGACAGACAGACAGACCCAGCCACGGGGTCAAAAGTTTCAAATCTCTGCAGATTCCTCCAGGCTGGGATAAGGTCTTTTTTTTTTTTTTTTTTTTGTCTTTTTCGTGACCCGCACTCAGGCAGTGAGCGCACCGGCCATCCCTACATAGGATCCGAACCCGCAGCGGGAGCGTCGCTGCACTCCCAGCGCTGCACTCTCCCGAGTGCGCCACGGGCTCGGCCCAAGGGATCAGGTTTTACCATGGAATGAAATTTATTCAAAAGCCTCCTCATTTTCCACCGGCCGTGCCAGGAGGGAGGAGAGTGGGGAGCGAGGCTGGAAACTCCAGCTCCGTCCCCAGCTCTGCCTTTCTTGAAACCCGTCCCTTCTCTTCCCCTCCATTCCTCTCCTCCTATCTGTAGCAAAGAAATAAAAAGATTTGCTGCGTTCGGCCCATTTTCCCCTCTCTGAGGTTCCGTGGCATGAACACAGCCACAGCTCTTTGGAAGCCCCCGGAGAAGCAGGCGGCCGCCGTCCTCGCTGTGAGTGCAGAGGGGCTCGTCTGTGGTCGGCAACTCCCTGGGCCTCTCCCAACGTCCTTGACAAGTGAATCATCATCCAATAGCTGAGCAGTGACCTAAGAAATTAATGCCATCAGGAAATGGGAAATGCATCAGCCCCTGCCTGAGTGATCGGTTCTTTTTATTTCTCGTGGGTGTTGAGCCTGTGAAATTCCTTCCCCGAAATGATAAATAGAAACCATTGTGCTCTTCAGTTGGGCTTCTCTTTTTATTGGGTTTTTCCCACAGACGAAAGGGGTTTCCACTTTCAGGAGAAGTGATTGCCCCAGGCAGGAGGTTTTTAAGAGGGGCGTGGGTGGGACCATGTGCCCTTCTCTAGATTCAGCCATGGGTGCTATCCTCGCTTTGCGCCTTAGAGAAAAACACCCCAGGCAGGAGTCAGAAGGTGCAATTCTGGCCCCATCACCATGGCCCACTATTTCCCTGCATGGAACCGCCTTTGCACACCTGACATCAGCTTGCTCATCTGGGGCTGATATGCTGAATTGGTGGATAAACGGGCCCTTGCACTCAGAGCTGAGCACTGCAAGATACACAGACAGGAAAAAGCATCTGCAGCTCTCAGAAGGCTGGATGGAAAGGCCAGGGACAGGAGGAGGAGACGGCAGGAGGCGCTTGGTGCTGGGGGCCAGGAAGGCTCTTCCGCAGGGGCGGGGGGAGATGCTGAGAACCAGAGGCCGCCTGTGCCTGGGTCTGCCTGCAAGACTACAGGACCCTTGCAATGTAGACCTGTGGTTCCTTCCAGCCAGTCTAGGAGCCAAAAAGCTGAAAACCTAAAATCAAAATAAATAAATAATACAACAAACAAACACTCAGTTGGCAGCAAAATCTGCCCTGAACATGCACAGGACTGTTCATATCTCAGTTTCTCCCTCTGAGCACGAGTCTCAAGCACTGGCTGCCAAGCTTTCTGAGGATGGAACGCTGTCCCAGACCCAGCGGGGAAACTACATCACAGAGGGTGCACACACCATAGTACCTGTGTACAACCCACAGAAACTCTGAATGCAGCATATATCTGGCCCCCACACATTTAAATAAGGGATTGGAGACCTGAAAAAATATCATTTGGAATTGTCACCAGTAAGCAAGTGTCCCCAGGCAACGTGTCAGAGGTTGCAAACTATCAGCCTGCAGGAAGACCTGGAGATACATTTTACTGAGCAACCATTATGTTCTAATTTTTTTTTTTTTGGTGTCCTCGGTTGGGAGCAAAGTCACAACTAATCCCTGCTGCTGCCTTGAAGGCCTTGGAGGTGACGGCCCTGCTAAGTGATTATCCTTGTGCAACAGTGCCCCTTGTAAGGAGACGGGGGCCTGAGACAGTCCCCAAATTGCATTCATTCATTCACTCACTCACCACACATTCATTCAGCAAGGTACTGACTGCAGTGGGATGCTTACAGCACTTGTGATTTGACAGCAAGTGTTAATCATTAGTAAAGTACCAGGTGGTGCTGGAGGGTCCAATGTTCAGCCACTCACACTCCCCAGTTCTGTTCTGTAGCTTGGGTGACTTCAGAGCCACCCAGGGACTGGCATCAATATCAGGCCCATTTTACAGATGAGGAAGCTGAGGCTCAAAGATGCTTTGTCACTTGCCTCGGGTTCTATCATCAAAAAGGACAGAACTGAGGAAGGTGTGTCTTCTGCATGAGTTCAGCACACAGTCAGGTGGGTTTCAGTGGTCCACTTTACAGGAGAGAAAACAGCCTTTAAAAGGGGGGCAGGGGGACTTGTCCAAAGGCACATCAGTCAACGGGGGCAGAGCAAGTCCTCATGGTCTTTGCTCCAGTGTTTTCAGCTCTATCGGGAGCTTCTTGGAAGGGTCTTTTCTGTTTCCCTGCTATGACATGCTCCAATGGGCAGTGTGGGCTCTGGTGATAACATTTCTCGTGGGAGAGTAGACTAAATGTCTGGGTTTGAGTAGACAATGTAACTCCGGGGGTCCCCAGTCCTTTGCTTTGGGCCTTGGCAGTTTCCTTCTGCCCAGGAGACTCTGCTCACCTGTTTCTTCTCACCTTTTAGCCCAGGTGTCACCTCCTCAGGGGCTGCCTGAACCACATGGTTTACAGGAGGCCAGGGAACCTTCCTGATCTCAACTTGATATTCCTGCATAACACTTCCACAATCTGGAATTAGTTCCTTTATTTCCATGATATCCTGAGGGGCCCCACAGTACCCCGTTGCCCACTTGGACCCAGACATTTAATCTTACTCTTCCAGCAGAGGTATTACCACCAGAGCCCACATTGCTCGTTCATTCCACCATGTTATGGAATGAAAATGGAGAAGACCCTTCCAAGAAGTTCCCAGTAGAGCTGAAATCCTGGAAGTAAGACTGCGAGGCCTGGATTTGAGGCCTCGCTCTGCCCCTGTTACCTGGCTTGGCTTTGGAAGAGGCCCTTTTTCTTAAGATTGTTGAAGGGAAAGTGAAGATAAATGGTCAGGGTCCCTCAGGGGCTCAGAGTCTTGCTGAGTATTTGATGTAAATATGCACATGTGCCCAGGTGTTTCTTGGTTATTGTCTAATGTAATTGTGCAAGTGCACCCAGGTGTTCCTGGGTTGTCTGACTCACACCCACATGTCCTGGGTTATGGACTTAAGTATAAAGGATGAGTGGCTCTGATCCATAGGGCCCCCTGCCCCTGGGATGCCCCTGGGGGGGGGTCACGGAGAGGCTGCTACTGCTGCTGGAGGCTGTTGCTGCCAGGGCCCCCAGGATGCCCTGAGAGTCCACTGCTGTTCCTGCTGCTGAGGAAGCTGAGGACTGAGCTTGTGTCATCTGCCAATGGCTCCCGGGATCTTTCCCAATTACCTAGCTCATGGACCTGTGTGTGAAGGGGTCTGGTGACCCAGCCTGTACAATGGGTTTGAAGGGTCTGTGAGCCCTAACCTGACAATACAGTTGTTTTCTCTCCTGATAGTGAGCTTGTGAGCATTTCCTGAAATGATGCAGAAGAAACACCTTCCCAAGCCGTAAAGCACAAATGCCATTAATATTATTATTGCTGTTCTTAACGTTGCTGTTATGATAGACAACGAGAAGGGGCCCTGGATGAGTCCACTTCTGTTGTTTATAACAAAATACCTGGAACTGGGTGATTTGTAAAGAAACAATATGTATTGCTTACAGTTTTGGAGCCTAGGAAGCCCAAAGTTAAAGGAACATATCTGGTGAGGTGACTCTGCTGCAAAGCAGGTGTCATAGTAAGAATGGCAGAAGGGGAGAGAGAGAGAGAGAGAGTTCCTCACTGACTCTCCTTTTACAGCCCACAGAACCACACTCATGCCCACCATTAAACCATCAATTTATTAATCCACTCACTGGGCATGGTCCTCACAATCTAATCACCTCTTCAAGGCCCCACCTTTTGACTTCCACAATAGGAATCCCCCCTCCAACAGTTACAGTGAAGGTTAAGCTTCAGTGAGTTTGGGGGGACATTCAATCCATTGAAGGCCCCAAAAGTGGTTCCTTAAAATGTGAAAGTAATGTTGACTGAGGAATCACAAACAGCTATTCAGGAACCGCAGGAGCGAGGTCAGATGGAAAAATCTGAATGCCAACTATGCGTCAATCCCATGAATAAGGCTCCTGTGAAAACGCAGATTTCCAGTCAACACTTTGCCCCCAAATTTCACAGTGACTTTGGACAAGACACATAAGCTCACGGGCGTTCATCTTTTCCCCTTGTCTACAGGAAAGTTTGGAGTGATTCATTCCTGAGGCTGGCAGCTCGGGATGCTTCTTAGCTGCACCCGTGTCCTCTTGTCCTGCCCTTGCTAGGCCTCACCCCTTCTGAAGCCCCTCAGCTCACCTCCTTGCTGAGCCCTGTCTCCAATCGGGACAAAAATGCTGACCGGCCACCTTTGCTTGGTGCAAAGTACACTTTGTAAGTGAAGCATCTTCCTTGTGAAAGCTTTGCCAAATCTCCATAAACAGAGCCCCTTCTTTCCTGACCCTGTGCCCTTCCTTGTATGAGCTTTTAAACCTTTAACAAACATGCGGTTTCACTTTCAACTGTATCTGAGCTTACAGTGTGTTATTTTGACTGGAAGACAGAGCGTGGGGTGGGAGGCATGGGTTTCATAGATTTGAGCCCGATAATATTCACGAGTGAGCTGCTTGCAAAGGCTCCCGGGACCAAGCGTCCACCCCAGAGCGGTGTCACTTCAGCTGAACCCGGCCCGCGAGTTTCCAAGCCTAGGGCTCAGCAGCCCGGCAATGTGCACATCAGTCTTCCCCCCACATGGCCTCTGATCGGCCTGGAATTGCAAGACAATATTCCTGGCCCCCATCGGCAGATCTGTGTTTTGTGGTCTCAACGCTTATACAATTTGGAGATCCCTCATTAGGAAAAGAATACAAAACAGCAAATATAAAAGTAGTTACAGAAAGGAAGAGTCAGAAAAACCCACGACAAACTCAGATATAAGAGCTAGCATATATCACAAACATCACTAAATCCACAAGTTAACATGATATTTTTACTAATTAACTGCCTGGCACACATCTATAATACCTTCTCTGGGGGCTGCATGTTCTTTGGTCTCCTTTTCATAAGACGACAATTCATCACATCATTTTCTTTTTTTTTTTTTTTTTTGTCGTTTTTTCGTGACCGGCACTCAGCCAGTGAGTGCACCGGTCAGTCCTATATAGGATCCGAACCCGCGGCGGGAGCGTCGCCGCACTGCCAGCGCAGCACTCTACCAAGTGCGCCACGGGCTCGGCCCCATCACATCATTTTCTATAGCGAGAACAGAAGAACAGCTCAGTTTTTCCTCTGGCAAAGTTGGTTATAATTTGTTGGTAGTTCAGAAAAAAGTCTGTTAGTTTCACAGATGACATAATCATCTTTCTCCCCGGCCCATAGCTCCCAACGGAAACTATTGCAAAAAATTTTAAGACTTATCAAATTTGGGAAACTTCTACTGAATTTCTTTCATATACTAGCTGTAAGATTTCAGGTCATTCCAAGTTTTCTTGTTCAGTTAGTCAAATTTAATGCTCTTCAAATTAATAATACTGAATTCATCTTGAGTGCTTTTATTCACGGGTTGCATGCTATTTCCCCAATGTCAGTTATTTCATGTCAAATCAGCAGGAAATGTAAATGTTATTCAAATGTATTTATATGATTCACTTTGTTCATTAATTAGGTTATCACCTCATCCAAGTGCCTATGTATTACTTCTATTTGAAATTGACCTCCCCTTAATTAATTCCTGCTTTTGTTATGATCGGGGTGTTTCAATTATAATTTGCTTCTCAATATCAGAAGGTCCATGACATATTTCACGTTTTTCTCTTTTTTTTTCAGATTCCATTAATTTTTATCTCAACTTATCACTTGGTTTTTTAATTAATGAATGTAAAGATGACAAAAGAAGGCACTCTCCAGGTACGTTCAAATGAGGAGTCTGTAATTTCTCACTCGTTTTATTGAAATTTTCCAAAATGCCTTTCCAAATTCCAGTTACAATGGCATACTCAAACTTTACCAAATGTATGGTTTCTGTCAAAAATGATCTTTCAGAGGTACGGCACACATATCCCCATATGTGTCGTGTTACTGAGGGTGCTCCTGATGGAAACGGGTTTCCATTCTGACAACCTAGAGAATCGAATCCTCCTTTTAGGTCCACACGTGTGTGTGTGCAGGAAGTTTCCACAGGCTTGCTTCTGGCTCCGTGTGCTGCCAACCTCACACATTCTTGACTACCCCCATTCTTTTCATGCTGGCATTCCAGGCAGGTTTGCCTTGGCCATTCGGGCTACACCTCCATGCCCTCACACCAGGTGAGCCTCCTGGAAGCCATTCCTACACGTGCCCAGGGCACCTGCAATGTCCTACTGTCCCAGAAGCAACTGATGAAATGTGATCTACCCCTTACCACCCAAGCCCCATGTATCAACTTCCCCTCAGCCACACACCAGACCACCCATGGCCACTTCAATGCCACCAACAGCAGTGACAGAGGGTAAGTCAGAGTAGGAGGAGACAGCAGTCAGCCAACTGGAATGAAAATATCTTGCTTCTGTGAATTTCACAAAATCATATGACCTTGGGAGCACATTGGAAGAGGACTATGCAAGTTGGGGCCCTGAAGCTTAAACTGCATTTGCTTCATGATAAATCCACCTCTCTGTAGCCCACAGAGCCCACCAGGAACACCCCGACATCTCCAGCTGTCGTACAGGTTGTGCCTCAGGCCTCCTTCCAAGCCACGGGGCCAGAACCCTCACTGACCCGTCATGGACCTCTTTGATCCGTCAAGTCTCCTCTTTATATCCACAGACACTCTGCTGGTTCACATGCCCAGCATCTATTATTAATGTGCCATGACAACTGCCATCAGATGATGTCAGCCCCTCCCAAATACCAAGTCTACCACTGAGGGGACAAGGGCACCCCTAGAGTTGTGCAGTGCCCAATCTGCATAACCAAACATGACATAACCACTAATTCTTTACCCAATCCATCCTGCCCTGTGTGGCAAGAGAGAACTTTCTAAAATGAAATCACAACTGCACCACTTCCTGATTTAAAAAAAAGTCTCTAGGCATCCCCACTGCTCTCACCATGAAGACTAAATATCCCTCTCCATCCCCTCACTCAAAGAGGCAGAGATCCTTGCCCCAGAGCCCTCAGCCCTGTCTCGAGCAATCTTCCCCACCACTTCAGCTGAATGACTGCAGCTCACGTCTCAGCTTGCCCATCACCTCCTCCAAGAAGCCCTCCCAGACCTGCCCACCCCCTCCCCTCAGTTGGCCACCACTTTGTGTGCTTCCACTGGATCCTGTACTCCTGTTACACAATATTTTACCAAACTGCTCTGCCATTTCATTTCTTTTGGCCTCTCCTGTTCTCTTCCTGTGCGAGGCACCAGAGAAACAGATGAACAGGACATGGGCCCTGGGCTCAGATCTGGAAGTAACAAAGAAGACATATTCATACACAGTCAGTCCTAGAGCTGAGAACACCGCTACAGGGACAAAGAAGAAGCCATCTATGTTGCAGTGACCCTCCAAGGAGCCCAGGGAGTTGGAAAGAGAAGTCAGGACGGGGGTTTCAGGAGAGGTGTGTGGGGCTGGGGGCGCGTCTCAGGGAGGGTGAGGACAGGAGGCTGCAAAGGTTGCCTGGGGCCATCTGGGGCTTGATCCAGCCCATGATGGTTCCGCTGAAAACTGTGGAGCAGGGAAGGGGCAAGGCCACACGGGCAGCTGGAGAGAGCGGAGGAGGCTGGGAGTCCAGGTAGGAGGCCATCAGATGGGATCGTCCAGACCAGCTCCTCCAGCTGCTGAGCAGAGGGGAGTCTCATTGGTGAAAAGGAAGAGGAGCTGCTCCCGCCACTCAGATTTCAAAAAGCCAGAGTCCAAGGTACATATGTGTGTATATATTTGTATCATTTATATATACATTGTTTTTCTTTTGCCTGTTGTCTTTTCTAGTTTCTTTCCTTCTCTTGATGTTCTATGTCTTCTTGTTTTCTCTTTTTGGCTTTTTTGGACATTCTTTGCTTACTTAGTTTTCAATTTTTCAAATTATCTTTCACTATATGGTTAATGGCTCTGCCTCCCTGCGGCTGGACAGACCTGGGCTCAACTCTCAGCTCTGCTCTCTGCAGAGTGATGTTGGCTGAATCCCTCCCCCCTCAGTAGAAGAAAGGGCTTGCAGTCCCTCTCACTCAGAGTCGTGTGACAGGGAGGTAACACAGTCGGCCTCCGTATCTGTGCATTCTGCATCCATGGATTCAACCAACTGCAGAACGAAAATATTCAGGGGAAGAAAATTCCACAAAGTACCAAAAAGCAAAACTTGAATTTTCTGCACACCGAGTACTAGCTCAAATCCACATGAATGAAGTGAGGTGTAGACATTGTATTAGGGCACGTGTAAGCAAGCACTCTAGAGATGATTTAAAGTATATGGGAGGATGTGTGTGGGTTATGTGCAAATACAGCTGTCCCTCGGTGTTCTCGGGGGATTGGTTCTTAGACCCCCGTGGATACCAAAATCCACAGATGCTCAATTCCCTGATGTAAAATGGTGTAGAGTTTGCATGAAACCTACACACATCCCCCCATGTGCTTTAAATAATCCCTAGGTTACTTATAACACCTGACACAATGTATATGCTATGTAAACAGTTGTTATACTGTATTGTTTTTTATTTGTATTATTGTGTATCATTGTATTGTTATTTTTTTTCCAAATATTTTTGATTCATGGTTGGTTAAATACGCAGATGCAGAATCCAGGGATGCCGTGGGATGACTGTGCTCAGAAAACATTTACAAGAATGTCTAATATAGGGGAGCTATGACTATTGTTTTTAATGTTATCCTTTTAAAAAGGCCTCTTTTAGTTTTTCAAACAATCCAGACAAAGATGAGGTGCTGAATTTGATCAAGAGAGAATAAAGACAGAGTAACTCTGGAGATGCTTCAGGGGTGTGGACGACCTCACGTGGCAGCTGATGGCCATGAAAGTAAGAAAATCCGTTTCTATTTCACCATCAACAGATGCCAGCGCCATCCCCCTAGAGAGCTCATGAGAGTGCAGGGGTTTGGAAAAAACCTGCAGGTCTGGTTGGGGAGAGTGTGAGGGCTGTTTCTTTCCAGTCCTCAAGTTCATTTCCGAAAACTTTCAGAAGCCAGTTTCCTCTGTGCTGCCCACCCGGCCCCTTCTTCTCCGGCTGGTGATTGTTTTCACTTCTCAGCTCCAACCCTGCCCTCCAGAGAGGCCAACCCTGTCCATCCAGGACACCCGACTCCTTGTCACGTTTTATTCACTTCCTTAGTAGTACTGCTCCTGTTTTCCTGTGTATTTGTGAGTTTATTCATTGGTTTTTTCTTCCCTCCTTGGACTCTCTTCACCACTGTCCCCTCAGTCCCTAAAACAACACCTGCTACATGACAGATGCTGAGTAAAGACTGTTGGATGCGTTAATGAACATCTTGAAACCTGGCTTTTCCATTTAACAATAGGAGTTGGTCGTTTTTCCAGGTAGAATTTTGAGAAGCCTAATTTTTAAGTGATCACATGGTTTTCCATAGCAAATACTTATTATAACTTATTAAACCACTGGTTGCATTGTCTGGCATTTCTGAGGATAATCTTTAGATATATTCAAACAAAACTTAACAGGAGACTAGGTACGGGAGTTTGTGTGATGTTCTAGAAGTGCATGATGATACAGACTTATTGTCATGTCCCATATTACGGTGAAACTTCCCCAGATATCGCTTTTGTTCCATTGCTACTGGGCATAGATGTGGAATAAACTCTTGCTGTCTAAGACTGAAACATGAGCCTCTGTTAACCATCTTCTCTGAGGCTGGCTCCTGCTCTGCTCTTCCCAAGCACCCCAGTTCCACAATCTTGATGGATGCCTCTCCAAGGATGAGGTGGACAGGGGGCGGGGGGCGGGAGGCAGGGGGCAGGAGGTGGCCATGAGCCAGTGAGTGAAGGTGAGCCCTGTGAACTCCTATTCTGTCCACAATAACCCGCTGTCCAGTCTGCACATAGCTGCAGCCTTTGGGTGTGGGTGACCCGACCGTCATGTCTCAACTGTCCACCAGCCAGCTTTGCTGCTTTGGGCGTCCACAGAGCTGAGACCAACCTCTGGTCTCAAGGAGTCTGTCTCCAGTTGGGGAAGAGGGTCAGGGTCAGAAAGACTCCTGTTCCCATGTAGGAGTTTCCCTTTGATATTCCCTAGTTGTGCTTTTCTTATTTCCTTTGGTTGGAAATAAAACTCACGCAATGGGGGAGAAGTGAGAATGTAAATTCAGTTTTTAATCACCTGTTGGATTCTTGCTATATATGCTCTGTCTTGTTTACCCTCATTCAGTCTGGCTGAAGGAAGTTCTTTCCAAACTTCAGCCATCACTGAGCCCCTCAAATTTCATCATATCTGTGTCCCATTTGTACGATCATCTTTCACCTAATATGTCTTCTTTTAAATCAACCCACTTCTTTTTTTTTTTTTTTTTACCTTATTTTAAAAGAACAACTTACAGTGTAGCCATCCATGGAAATGTTATTTCTCGTCACCCTCAGAAGCTAACATAAAAATTAATGCAATAAACCCTAATGCTGTTATTAAACTCTTCCTAGACACCACGGCTTGCCAAAGGCTTCAAGCTAAAGCCAGGTCCTGCTCGTTGACAGGGGCGATTAGCACGTGCGGGGGGCTTGAAGCTGTCCTTGACGTCATCAGGGTACCAGAAGAGCATCGCTGTGTGATTTTCGGTGGTGCTGACTGTTCCACCTGGAGTCGTCTCACATGGGAGGTGGCCCAGGCTGGGCAGCTCTGGCTGGACATCTGAGTCTGGGCTGGTGCTCTCTGGGCCAGTGGCCTCTCTTTGGCTCCCTGTGACTGCAGAGGGAAGAGAAGACCCCACCATTTCCACTGTGAGTTCACAGGCTCAGTTCTCACCTCCACACCCTCCTGCCTCAGTGATCTGCTGTGGAAAAGGCAGGTTTCAATTCTAGAGTCAGACTCGCTGCACTAGCCGCAGGGCCTGTCAGGCACCCCACCTTAGACTCTACTCCAGAGCAGCGCCGTGCTTCGTTTCCACTGGTGTGGAGACGCTGTCACATCGGGGAGTTGCTGTGAGCTTCAAACAAGGAAAGATGGGCACGAGCATCACATAGATAATAATGACTCCCCAGCTGTGAGCAAGTGGCCTCACTCGCAGAGCCCGAGAGGGCGGGAGGAGGTTGGTCAAGGCGGGAGAGGGGCTGGCTTGCTCCTCTGCCATATAATCTGTCTCGTGTTGGATGAAAAGGGGGCTCTCACTGGCCAAGGACAAGTTGTCTGATTTCTGATTCCATAAAGAAATATTTTAGAAAGAGTCACAGGGGGGTTTGTTTCAGAAAGAGGATTATTTCCTTCTTTTCTCATAGAAGATGTAGAAAGAATCCGCAAACCAGCAAACTGCCCCAGTTGGCCCTCTTGAGTGGCCCCCAATGGAGCTCCACACTGTGGCCACAGAACCGCAGGCTGCCTCTCCAGGCTGGGGGGACTGAGGCTCTCTCTGGGAGGGCAGGTTGGCCCCTTCATGGGGTTTTGTTGGGAGCCAGGAAAAGCCATCTTATGAACCTGGGAGCCAGCCTTGTCCTTTTCAAGAGCACACGTGGGTTCCTTGCTCAGTGGCCTTCAGGCACACAAGGTGGACTGAGGTGTCCAAGTAGTCGGGGCTTGCTCAGCCTTTGGTGGTTGACGTCCTGCAGGCCCCTGTGCAAGATGGCTCCCAGAAGAAGATGGAGGTGGACACCATGTGGCCAGCCCAGCCCAAGAAGCACAGGGAAGAAGGAGAAGAAAAGGGCAGGGTCATGGCTGTGCATGCCTGGCCTGGAGGGCTGCGTGGTCGGTGGCTCTGGGAGAGGAGGGAGGGAGGCATTCCATGTGCAGGAGATGCTGTGTCCCCAGCCCCCGTCTCCCCGATTCATTCTCTTCCTCCGATGCCAGTTCTGTGCCCACTAGCCTGCCCCTAATGACCACACTGAGCTCCTGCCCTCTGGCTCCTGGTTGGGTTTCCCTAGCAGGAAGCTCCGGCAGGAGCTAGGGCAGGAGGAGGGACGGTCGGGGCATTTGTGGCCCCACCCCTGCCTGGCACAGTTTTGGCAGATCTGTCTCCCTCTGTGGCCTGATCTCTGGTCCAGCAGCCCTTCCCCCTTGGCTACAGGTCCCAGGGTGATGGCTTCCAGGGCCTGTCCCCTCCCTTTGCCCTGTGATGCCTACTGGCAGTAGCAGCTTCATCCTTGCTGCTCTCCCTTTACCAAGGGTGGACCTGAGGGACACAGATGTGAACCAGAGCTGTCTTCTCCTTCTCTCCTTCACTTTCTCCATTGCCATCAACATTTACTGAGCACTTACTGTATGCTTGGCACTATAAATGACCCAGGTTACATGCACAACCTCATGTAATGCTCATCCAAATCCCATGAGGCATGTGCAAGGCTTATCTCCATTTCACAAACAAAGAAATGGAAGATCAGAGACATTGAGAACTTGCCCAAGGTCACACAGCTCAAAAGTGGCAAGGGCAGGCTTCAAACTCAGGCCAACCACTTGGGCAGAGTCAGGTGGGTTTTCTAGGTTTGGCATCAACAACAAAAACAACATGTCCTCAACTAAGAGTTCATTCACTCTATTATTTGGGTTATGGCACTCCTAGTTAAAAGACGTATCCTACCAAGGAGATATTTCACGAATGTCTGCAGCAAAACTGAAACAGATTCATTCAGATGGGATACAAAATAGCTAATTTGCAGACAGACCTTCCCATCTTGGAAGTAGCTTCCCCACTCACGATTCCCATTCAATAATAAGAATCAGAACTCTGCTAAACATGTATTGCTTTATGCCCATTTTACAGATGGGGAAACTGAGACTCAGAGAGGGGAAGGATTTGCCCAAGAAGCTCACCTACTAGCGAGGTGGGAGTGAGACCATCCACACAGGTACAAGCCTGAGGACAAGCCCCACACAGCGCTCCCTCCCTCCCCGCCCAGCGGCGTCCTGAGAGTGGGTGCCAGCAGGAGGGGCAGGGGAGCCAGGAGACCACGGACAGCAGCCAGCCAGGCAACCTGTGGACAGTGGACCCTCAGGTTTGAGACTGGCAAGAAACGGGGAGAAATGGTGCTGACAGGAGCAGAGCCATCTGCCCCTGCACTTGTTGATTTGAGTGACGACGTCACATGACAGTGAAGGACATGGTATGTATAGACACCTGTCAAGTTACCCAGCAATGAAAACCTCATTGGAATGTGCTCCGCATGCAGAGTGACCTGACACTACATTCACCTGGGCCTGCCGTGCAGCTCGGGGGCTGGGCCGGGAGCCGGACAGGCCTGGCTGAGGCAGATCACTGCTTTCTAGCCAGGGAAGCTGGGTGGTTGTGTGTGTTCTTGGTTTGTGTTTAACCTCCTCAAGGCTTGGTTTTTTCATCCATGGAATACACCACCTGCGCTGAGCATCTGCCACGTTTGTGGCCTCCCAGCAACGTTTGAGAAGCATTCCTCCTGCACCTGCTCCCAAGGCGATTTTCCCAACCCCCCTCACAGGACGGGAGCACAAGAAGCCCCTGAAGCAGAAGGAAGCCACTTGAGGAAGCAGGCTTTGTGGCTGGTGGCAGAGGGAGCTGGCTCTTGGGGACAGGCTTTCTGTCACTACTGCTTAGGACTATTGCTTGAGCTGTGGAGTCATCTCGCAGTGCAGTCTTTGCTGGAGCTTGCTCCAGTGGGATCTGATATTGCTCCTGGTTTCTGCATCTCCAAGCAGCCTCTGGTCCTCCCAGAGAGTACATGAGAGAAATTCCCAAGTAAATTCCTTTTCCTGCATAAGCATGCTAAGGAGGGTTTTGTTACTTGCAACTACAAACCCTGACTTATGCACCATCTCATAGATTTACTTGAAAGATTAAATGAATCCTGATTGTAAATTGCTTAGCATAACACTCAATGTATAGAAGGGGCTCAATATGTAGTTATTGAACAAAGAAAGAATGAATTCATGGAAAGCATGTGACAAGGTGTTTGTACCTGATAACCACTCATTAAATATGTGTTTTTATGACAATCATGACCATTATTGTGCACAGTAATAAGGTAGCCTTGAAAAGAGCCACCAGCCTCTGTGCATCTGGCTGCCAAAGACAACAGGAATAACTGTAGCCATCATCAGAGCTGTTGCCCACTTCCAGGCCCGTGTGGAACTGCACTTCTCTGTGCCTTCGAGGTTAGGATGATTAACTGTGTGCAGAAGCAAAGTGTCTTCTCACTGGGAGCTTTAAATCCAGGTGCAATTTGTCGTGAGTCTCTTCATCTCTGCCAGGCGGCTGGTAATGTCTGAACACTGGGGGAGTCTGAGCTCCCAGCCAGCACCAGGCAGATACCATGTCTGAAAGAGAAATAAGCCTGTGTTGTCCCACACCACTGAGTTTCGAGGGTTGTTTGTTATTGCAGCAAACTTAGTCTCTCTGGGCTGACGGAACTTCCGAAGGGAGATCAGCAGATCGGGTTGGAGGGGCAAATGAAGCTTTGTCCGGCAGTCTGTTTTCTTTTTCTCTTGTCTCTCAGGGTTTTGAATCAGAATCTGTTTCCAGTTCATCTCGAGTTAGATGTCTGTGTTCTCTTTGGCTTAAGAGCAGAGAGAGCTGTGGTGGGGGCGTCTCTGATGGCAATTGAATCTGGTCTGTGAAAACACTCTGGCTGCATGAAGCAGGTCTTCCTCCTACAGCCCATGGGAAACTCTCAGGTTAAATCTTCTGCCTTGTCCATATTTTATCACCTAAGAGGGTGCTCTCTGGCTGTGTATGGTGGCTTTCATGGAACTGCATCCCTCTAAACTATTAGTGTTGCTTTTGATGTGTGTGAGGAAAGGTTTGTTCATGAGAAACCCGACTATTGAAAACAGGCGAACAGATAAATGCATGGCTATCTCTGGTGGGTGCTTTGGGTGTATTCCAGATGTGTCAGCTTGTAAACAAAGGAGGTGTTGGTCCTGTGCTGGGGACTGTGAGGGCAGCTGGGCAGCTACGGATGGGAGGAGTGTTTACGTGGCCATGTCACACGTGTGCCTGTGAAGCTGTCTGCAACGTCATCACGTCACACAAGGTTCTGATAGGAGTGGAGCGTTCAGTGTATGGGTCACAGGCTGGTCTGGTCACTTGTGCCCTTGGGGTGTGGTAATGGGTTGTCCACAAGTTGGTGGTAAGCACTTGGACTTGCACGTTTATTGACACCTGTAGAGATCTGAAAAAAATGAGTTTTAATCTCGCTTGGGGAAATGTTCAGGAATTTTCCAGAGACAAACTACATGGGTGCAGCGACCAGTTGCCTTCGTCATGCCTGTGCATGTCAGTGTACCTTTTGATGCCAAGGGATGGGGGAGAGTAAAGATCTGGGTATTAAAGGTGAAGAATGTGCCCTGTGCAATGGAAGACCATGTCAGTCAACATCCATTGGGCACCGCTGTCTACAGAATTAGGACTTTTTCTGTGCCCTTGTTCCACCCACGCTCACCACCATTGCAGGTCTTCCTCTCACAGCCCATGGAAGGCTCTCAGCTTAAATCTTCTGCCTTGTCCGTACTTTATCACCTAAGCGGGTGCTTGTTGGCCATGTGTGATGGCTTGCATGGAACTACATCCCTTAAAACTCTCAGTGTTGAGTAAACACTGATCCAAGTTGTTACCCAGGAGGGGTGGGTGACTTGAAAATCTGTCTTAACCTCGTGGTAAAGTTTTCCTCCAGGTCAAGGGGAATTTTGCTAAGCACCGACAACACGCACACATGTGATACTGTGTCTGGGCAGCAGGCTGACCAGGGGAGGATGGTCAGAAAATGGCATCTCTGTCCTTCCTGCTGTTTAGGACCAAAAGCCTGATGTCACTTCAACACCTCCCACCCATCAGGAAACCCTGCCAGTGCTGCCTTCACGATCCCTCCCAGCTCCATCACTTGTCACCCACTCCACGGCACACCCTTGGCCAAGCCCTGTCATGGCCCTGGGCTAGTGCAGCACCTCCCCACTGGCTCTCCGACCCCATGCTCAACCTCTTCTGCCCAGTCCGTTCTCCCACAGGAGCGAGAAATCCTCTTAAATTTTGATTAGATCCAGTTCCTCGTCTGTGCAAAGTGCTACAATGGCTCCCATTTCACCAGGTCAAAGCTACGTTCCCACAATGTCCACAATGATGGTTCTCAAATGTTCCCCCCAGGGGACATGTGGCGATGTTTAGAAACATTTTGGGTTGTCCCAACTCAGGGGTGGGGGCAGTACTGCTGGAATCTAGTGGGTCGAGGCCAGGGATGCTGCTAAACGTCCTACAGTGCACAGGACAGCCCCCCGCCTCCCACCACAAAGAAGTATCCAGCCTGAAATGTCCATAGTGCTGAGGCTGAAAAACTTTGACACTGAAGAACGTAGCTGTCACTACTACCTGCTGTCTGCCTAGAGTAGTGAATAGAGTGGGCGGTTTTGTGTAACCTCGATCCGCTCTTATCTTTGCCATCTCTACTGCATGCAGGAGTGCCAGGGCAGGAGGTCACTTTGAGTTAGGAATGTGTGAAGAGGCAGCTAAGAAAGCTCTTAAGAGTGTTTCCAACAAATCAAGGTTCTTGCTTTATAAAAAGCGTTTTCCCACATACATGTCTGGAACAGGTACTTCAGGGCCATTTTGCTAGCCTAAAAGTGCCATTCTGGATCCGGGTCCTTGGGCCTTCCTGCCAGTCATCCTTACTGGGTGGCTTCCACAATCCAGGTGTGAAGGGGGCAGAGCCTAAAACCGGCTGTGCCTCTCCTTGTAAGGTGCCTTTCTAAAAATCCCCATCCTGTGGCTGCCACTGGAAAGACTTTCTGGAAAAATGTGGATTTTAGTTGAGCACATTACCACCCTAAACAAAACCCCTCAGTGAAAACATTGGGAGGGACCCAGCCGTCTCTGTGACACTCTGCAAACACTGGTGGGTGGTGAGGGCACATTATGGGTTTGTTCAGTTAAAACAAACTCCTTCTTCCTTAGGGGCCCCACCTAGTCAGCAGCACCATTGTCCTCTGGTCAGCCTGCTGCCCAGACGTAGCATCACATGTGCGCGTGTCGTCAGTGCTTAGTAAAATTCTCCTTGACCCGTAGGAAAACTTTATCACGAGGTTAAGATGGATTTTCAAGTCCACCCCCCTCCTGGGTAATGACTTGGATCATTATGTTTTTACCCAAAATATCTCCAGTAATGGGGACTCACTACCTAAAAGCCATCTCCAACCTGAGGGGAATCTCCATGTTTTTACATTCAGCTAGAATTTTCCAACCTTCAACTCAACTCACTGCTTCTGATTTTACCCTCAGAGAAGATCGAATCCTAGTAGCTCCCCGGTTGTAGAAACCCCAGGATGACGATAGATCTGGGAGGGATGCCATCTCTGTTTTACAGCTGAGAACATGAAGGTGCTGACTATGAGCTTGAGATGAACAGTTCTGGGTGGTAATTCAGTGCTCTTTCTACTAAAATTATAGAGGACAAAATAAAAAACACACCCTGCCCTTTTCCAGACCTTAGTGCCATGGCAGAGCAGGGTCTCTCAGCCACACACATTCACTGCGTCCTACTGTGTTCTGGCTTGGGGCTAGGCTTGGGCTAGGCATAAGCCTATAAGTCATAAGCCCTGACCTGAGGGGTCTCCAGCCTGGTTGGGGGGGCTAATGGATGTGGGAGGTGAGCCAGGTGCATGGAGAACAAAGAGAAGGTAACCGTACTCTGGCCTGGGGGCATCGTGGAGGGCTTCCTGGAGTTGGTGACACAATCAGTGTTAGCCACCTCCGTTTACTGGCCAGCTGGCACCCTGGGCTTCCAACCAAGGGCCCACAATCTTCGTGCAAGGGGCACTGCTCCTTGGCGGGAAGAAGCTGTCCTATAACAGTGCTCTCAGAGATGAGAGATGCTCCATACCTGGAGAGTGGCAATGGTCGCACAACTCCGGGAATACACTTAAAACCATCGCACTGTGCACTTTAAATGGGTGAATGTTATGGTGCATGAATTGTAGCTCCATAAGGATGTTTTTTTGAAAAAAAAATTGTGCCATGATCACACCTGGTGGTTACCTACAAAACCCAGCCAGTTCTTTCACAGGTAGCAGCTGCCTGAGATCCAGCCATCTCACACCTTGCTCAGGTACCCCTTGCTCCGAGCTCTGCTCAGCCACCTAGAAGATGCCCACCCTGCATCTGTCAACTTCACAGCACATCTGGAGCAATGCTGGAGGCACTGAACAACAACTAGCCTTGGACCAGCACATCAGCACTCCCAGGCTAGAATTGCAGACACTTGGGCCCCACCTTCCATCCATGAGTCAGCATCTGCATTTAACCAGATCCCCAAGTGGTTGCAATGCACATTAGAGTTGATCTAGGACGCTGTTTCTCAAACTTGGCTAAATATCGTAGACCTTTAAAAAATACTGATACCTGACTCCCACCCCCAAAGATTTGGATTTGGGGGCTCTGGGGTGCCACCTGAACCTGGAAAAGGTCCCCGGATGATTCTAATGTGTAGCCAAGGTTGAGAAGCCCCGATCTAGTGCACACAGAAGCGTTGCCTACTGCGGTTATTTTGTCCAAAGCCAAACCGGTTCATTAATCCTTATTTTGTCTCTACTTGTCAAAACGCAGCCTGATAAATGCCTGGTGTGGGCCCCCTCCCACAGCACCGCTGTCTCATTCAGATTCATCCTCACCAAGCGCTCCCAGCCATCTTTGTGGCCATTGTTAAACTTGGCCCTGACCACACTGGGGTTCACAGAAATTGTCCAAATCCCGAACTTCAAACAAACAAAAAGAAAATAACACTGGCTAATCCTTTGTGATAAGCCGCCTTTATCGGTCTCCTTTGCTCCCAGCTGGCACAGGCGGCCTGATGGCCCTTGTACATGCTGTAAATAAACACCACCTGTTTGTCCAGGATGACACCAGGGCAGCGCCTGCTCCTGGTGTTATCACGAGGAAACAGCAGCTGGGCGTGAGTGCGGGGACCCGGAGCGCGGGAGGACAAAGCAGCCGTGGCCTGCCCAGGGGTGGCCAGAGCACAGCTCGGGAGCTGCCGAGACCTGCCGGTCACTGCTTCCTGGAAGGGGGCACTGAGAAAAGGACTTTCACTTCTTCCTGCCTCAGTGGCTCCCTTTCCAGTGTCTAGACTTGGTGTTCACAATGGTGAGGGCCTTCCGGATTCCACTCTATTTGTTGCCAGTTTCCGAAGCTGTGTATCTAAATTGGGATTTCCTGATTCCCAGAGTCTTCGGGTTGGAAGGGGCCCTGGTCAGCCGAGTGGTCAGGATGCACTAGAGCCGGGGCCAGACGAGAATTGTCCAAAACCGAGCCATCCCCCGTGCCCTGCAGAACCTGGGCAGGAGCCTCATATCCTAGGCACTTGTCTGAGAGCTGATGGGTCAGTCCTGATAGCTGGGGGCCCTGTCGGAGCAATGTTATATGATGGTGGCTGTGGCTTTTGCTATTAACTCTGTGAGTCTTGCTTTACAAACCTGGTTTGCAAGTTCTCTGAAACAGGGCAGAGTCTATATCGGGTTCTTCTCATACCTTAAGGTGCATGCGAGTCCCCTGGGGAATCTCGTTAAAATGCAGATTATGGTTCACTGGGTCTGGGGTGGGGCCTGGGATTCTCATCTCTAGCAAGTTCCTGGGCAATGCTGACACAGCTGGCGAGGGATGACACTCTGAGTAAAGGGTCCCAGCCTTCAAGGACAAGGAGTCAGTGCATCCCTTCCCCCACCTGGCTGCTCACACCCCAGGCATGAGGTGACTATTTCTTGGAAGGCACCAGTTTCTTGTTTGGGCTCCAGCTTTGGATTGGCTTTGAATAAGGCTACCACATTGATGGTTCTTTATGTTGGTGACACCCCTGCAGGGACTCACAGCCCTGTGCAGTCCCCTCTCCTTGAATCTGGGCTGGATTGTGACCCACTTTAACTAATGGAGGTGGGTGGGGTGGAGGTCATGCCTACCGCAGGCCGTGCTTTACGAGGTGCTGGCATCTCCTGATTTTGTCCTGCTGAGACCACTGAGTTGCTGTGTAAAAAGCCTGGCCATCTGTCGGAGAGACCACATGCAAGGAACCATATGGAGAGGCCACAGGGAGAGGACCTGGACAGAAAGGCACAGCTGTCCCAGTGTCCTGTGTGAGCATAGCCTGTCCATCCTCCAGTTAAATTTGGCCATACATGCAAAGGAGCAGAAGGCCCTGGAGCTAAATCAGTCCAGGCTGCAGAATTGTGCATGAGCAAGAAGGTGGTTGTTCTCAACCACCACTTTTCAGGGTGGATTGTTAAACAGTAATGGATAACCAAAGCAGCGACCTTACAATTGATCATCCAACAAGATAGTGTGAAGGTGAAAGGTGGAACTATTGACAATGTCACCAGAACACCAGCGTACACTAGGACTACCCCAGGAAGGCTAGGACATATGGTCACCCGGGTGATGAATAGCTCTGTGACCAATCAATAAACATTTCCCTATGTGTGTGGTATTATCAGGATTCTTCCCATCAAAGTGAAGAAGTCAAACTCGAACTGGCTTAAGCCAAAGAGACCATCTGTGGATGCAGAATTAGAGAGTCCAGGAGCAGTACTGCTTCAGGTATGTCTCCATCCAGGGGTTCAGTCTCTCTCCATCTCTACTTTTCTTCTTGTGGGTTGCATCCTTTTTCCAGCTCTCCCCTGTGGCAGCAAGAAGATTCCCTAGTAACTTCAAGCTTGTGTTAAATCCATGTCCAACAGCAGCCTGGGGACTGAGTCTTATGACATGGATTGGCCACGTTGGGTCACATGCCATGAGCCATTCATGGCGAGAGGAATAAGGACTCTCTGATGGATATCTGGGATGCAAAGCCACCTTGGGTCTAGGAATGGGCCAGCCCCATCCTTCCATTTTGGGTGGGGTGCTTGGTCACCAAGGAGAACCTGTTCTAGGAGTAGGGCATGAGGTGGTGTGGGCTCCAAATCAAACGTGAAAACTTTAAGGGGTGGGTGAGAGGAACTCCCTGAACAAGCCCCATCCCATCACCTTCTAGAACAAAGCTGATCCCAGCCCACTCTGAACCCAAACCAGAGAGAGGGAAATAGCTCCATTCCTGAGCTCCTGCCAGCCACGCGCGGGAGTCCACAGGTTCACTGCAGACAGGTGTAACAAAGGAAAGACGTGGAACTGCGTGATACCCCATCTTACCAAGCACGGGCACCAGGTCAGCTACTGAGACATTGGAAGAGTGAGTTTTCACTTCCTAATTTTGCTGTCTGTGAGCAGGAGAGGGTGGGTGTTTGCTGGAGGAGCATTCTCCCAGAGCCCGTGCTCTGGCCATGCCAGCTGCCCACAGCCCAGGAAAGAGCCAATCACACTCATTCCAGATCTGGGATTTGCTGTCCTCCTGCCTCACCAGGAAAGCCCTGATAGTCCCCTTCGGCCAAGCCTATCTCACCTGTCCCTGTGGTCCCCTTCAGCTGAGCCTTTCTTACCTGTCCCTGTGGTCTCCTTCAGCCAAGCCTGTCTCACCTGTCCCTGTGGTCCCCTTCAGCTGAGCCTCTCTTACCTGTCTCTGTGGTCTTCACTGTGGCTTCAGGTGTCTATGGCTGCCTCCCTCAGAGGCTTACCTCAGGGGCCTCCAGCAGCACCTGACTATCACCTGTTGCACTTCTGATGGTTGGCTGGGCTCAGCTGGGTGGCTCTTTCTAATGCAGTTGAAGGAAGGCAGGAGCTGCAGCAGCTGCGACCCAGCTTTGCCCAACATCCAGGCAGCTCGAGCACACATTGTGGGCAGACACTGTGGGCTCAGCTGGGGCTGTCAGCTAAAATGTCTCCATGTGGCCTCTCCAGCTGTCCTTCCCCCATGACAGCGGCTGGCAGCATCCCAAGAGTGGGCATTCCAGGAGAGGAGAAGAAAGAGCACATTTCTAAATCACCCATGGGAAGTCTCTGGGGAAATTTTTAAAAGTATGTTGACCTAAATGAAAATGAAAATATGACCAATCAAAATGTGCAGGATGCAGTGTTTCATGCTTTGAGGAAAATGCATAAAGCAAAATGCAACCATTAGAAAAGAAGAAAGATATAAAATCAGTAACATAAACTTCCATCCTAGGAAACTAGAGAAAGAAGAGAAATTTAATCCTAAAGCAAGCAGAAGAAAAGACATAGTAAAATGTTGAGCAGAAATCAGTGAAATTGAAAACAGGAAAAAAATAGAGAAAATCAACAAAATCTACAGCTCTTTCTTTGAAGAGATAAGTACAATTGATACACCTCTAAACAGGCTAACCAAAAAGAAAAAAAAAAGAGAGAGAGAGAGACAGAAGACACAAATTACCAATATCAGAAAGAAAGCAGGGTTGTTACTCCTGATCCCATGGGCATTAAAAGGAGGAAAGAGGAAGTCTGCGAGCAGCTCCACCCACAGACTGAAATGGACAGATCTCTTGAAAGATAGAAATACTAAGAGAGGAAGCAGCGCCCAGGCAAGGGCATGGCAGGGGCCAGGACCGGGACCGGTCTCATTGCCATCCTTCTACTGGTCAATGTGGTCGCGGGTGGGCTCATCCTGCCTGGGTGCATGTGGCAGAGAAATAGACTCCAGCACGTGGCATTGTTCCTCTTGCAGAGGAGCTTGCCGGGAGGGAAATACAACCTGCCATGCTTGTTTGTACTTCACCTCTTCCAGGAAGGCCTCTTTATCCCCCCTCATGTCACCTGCCATCTTGGTGCATAGAAGCATTTAGGTAATATCTATGAAATCAACATTTCTTTGTCTTTGCTGCCTAGCAGTGTCATCTGGGGAGCTTGTGACAAATATCCATGTCTGCACTCCACCTCCTGAGGTCCTGACTTTGTTGGTCTGTGGTGGGGCCCAGGGGCCTTTCAGAAGCTTGCCAGGTGATTCCACGTGCAGCCGGGGCTGAGAATTGCTGTGGCATATGAATGCATGGATTTACAAGTGAGTCATTGGAATGGAGTATCCTGGCTAATCACTACAAGAGCATCAATTCAGAAAATAAATATTTAGAAGCTAAATATTGATAGAGCAGCAAAGAAAAAAGAAACAGGAAAAGATGAGTTGTAAAAGAAAATAAAAATAGAGGAGGAGGAGGAAAGAGGAGCAAATAATGGAACGACCCTTGCAGGGGGACACTTTGTTGTCAAGTGGGAAGAAAACTGAAAAACTAGTATGGACCTCAGCCTCTGAACCAGGTTCAAAGAGGGCAGACATTCCCCCTCCCACAGAGAGATCCCTTTCTTCCATAATAGCATCACTTAGAGTTCATGATAGACGGAAACATCTATGTTCAACAAAATTTTTTTTCTGCCTACGAACACAGCAAACAATTTAAAAATACTTCAAGATGCTTCACGGTGTTTTCTTCCTGAATCGACCATCTATAACATGAGCAACATTTCTCTGTATGAAATTTAGAATGTACAGACATACACACGTACACTGGGTCGATCAGGGAAGCAAAGTTAACCTGGAGAGAAGTCTCTAGCAGCCTGCCTCAGGTCTTGGCACTGAGCCCTGTCCTACTCAACTTTCTAATAAATATTTGTTTGAAGACAGACTTTCATCAAACTGTACAATGCACAGAGCAAATCTCATGAAATGAGTAAGAAAGTACTAATTCAAAGATGGTAGACAGTTATGCCCCATGCATCTCTAAAAAACCCACAACTTATGAACTGGCATTTAAGAGGTGCTTAATAAATGTTGATCAGATAAATGAATTTCAGCAAGTTGGAATGAAGGATGGATGGAAGGCCCCGTAGTCGAGACTGACACTGTTTTCCAGAGGGGCTGTGCAACTTCTGAGTTTCACAAAGAGTGATGAGCCGCGTCCTCCGCAGCTTCACTTCTGCCGATCTGACGAGGGAGACACTGTACCTTGTTTTGGTTTTAAATGGTGTTTCCCTGATTACGGGTCAGTAGCGTTTCTTTTGTAGATCGCTTGTTCGTATCCTCTGCCTTTTCTCCTATTGTGCAGCACACCACTGTTTCTTCCCCACTATGCTGGAGTCAGCACAAACAGAGCTTGGAAATCAGGAGACAGCAACACGCAGACTTGGAGAGGAAATCTCACACCTCCACAGGTGGAGATTTCGCGTTTTTGCTCCCAGCCTCCTGATGCCGGTGGGCGTGGGGCCTGCTGAGGCTGCCCGCTGTGAGCAGCCGCAATGTGGGGGCTGAGGAACATCCTCCTGGAGCGATGGGCTGGGATGCCAGCTCTGCCAGAATTCGCTGTGTGACCTTGGACTCATTACTTAACACCTCGGAGCCTTAGATTCCTCTACAGATGATAATACTGATGATAATACCTACCCCATAGAGTTGCAGCTGTGATCAAATGAGAGCACGCATGCCAGATTCTTAGCAGAACGCTTGGCCCTGAGGAGACACGATGACGTATAGCTCTGATTATTACTGTGTTCTAAGAATTCTTCCCCCTTTGAAGACAATGGCCAGGTCCTAGTAATCTATGTGTCCCTATGACTTAGCGCAGTTCCTGGTGTGAGAGCAACACCTGTTGGAACGACCAAGTGAATGAACAGTATTCGTTCTGTCAGGACACTTCAGAGAGACAACCCACATCTCAGGGACTTGCACCTGATCAGGGGATAAAGCCACACCCGGACTTTAGCCAGCGATGGGCTCACCGGGCAAAGCTTCTTATGGGCAAGAACCAGCCAAGCTGTCACAATGCTAACTTGCCCCACTGGGACCTTTCCTGTTGAGGGCTGGAGGCCAGCAGCAGCCTGGTTTGACCTCTGTGGTTCAATCTCCATGTGGCACCAGATACACTTTTTTTTTTTAGTTGGAAAGTGATTTTTGCCAAGTGACTTATTTCAGTTGATTGATTTCTCACTGACTTTAACCAGCAAGTTGGTTGACCTAAGCAATGGGGTGGAGGGCTCATTCTCAGCCCTGGCCGCACACCTGCCATCACCTAGGGAGCTCTCAGCAGATGCCAGGTGCGCCTAAGCAATGGGGTGGAGGGCTCATTCTCAGCCCCGGCCGCACACCTGCCATCACCTAGGGAGCTCTCAGCAGATGCCAGGTGCAGACCCAGTGCCAGAGATTCCCATCCTATCTCTCTGGGATGAGGCCTGGGTGTTGGGCCTCTTTATGACCTCCCCAGGGGATTCTAGAGAGAAGCTGGCGTGAAAACCACTGCATCGACCGAGCAGCCGCAGGGACAAATGAGGTCAGCAGTTGTGCTCTGGGGTGCGTGCTGGGGAAGGGGCTCGGCTCTGGCTGTTTGGTGGCCATTTGGCCATGGTAGGGAGGAGCAGGGTCCACTGGTGCTGTTGTTTGGCCCTGACTGATTGGATTTCTCTGCATTAGGACCAGATGCTCCGGCCTGGTGATGAGGCAGCTCCCATGGAGACGCTGACAAGGGAGCAAGGCGTAGAGACCGTGAGATGAGTAACCAGGACGTCGCCAAAGCTCTAGAGGCCTGACCACAACCAGGAACCCTCACAAAGTGCCACAAAAGAGGCAGAGCATCCTGTGCCCGGCACGTAGCTTGCAAAGCATTGTTCTGGATTACCTCAGTTGGTCTTTAAAATAACCCAGAGGAGAGTGGGCAGGGAGGTTGGAATTCTTGTAGCCAAATTGTGGATGACAGAATCAAACCTCAGAGGGATTGAATGATTCCAGCAATGTCCCATGGCTAACAACCAGTAGACCAGGACAAGGACTGACCTGTATCTCAGTTCTATCCCCGCAAATAGACCTCTATCCCAGAATGTCCCACAGACTCAACCTCTCAGTCCATCTTTCCAGACCATTCAGAAACCAAAGCCAATTCCAGGCTGTTCCCATCCTGGCTGCACTCTGTGGCATGGCCACGCCACGTGGCCCCTCCTGCCACTTCTTGTGTGATGCCAGTTTCCACTGGAATACCTCTGTGAGAGGACAGCAAAAGAAACAAGGTGTGGAAGAATCCTGAGCCTCTCTGATTTCCTCTCTTTGCAATTTCCATCAAGTGTCTACTGGGGGAGAAATCAGGTTGTGGCTGAGATAAAGTTTTAAGTCTGAGTTTCCCAACATTTTCAAGTGTAACATCAAAAAATGTCACAGACCCCTCAGGATAGAGCTGAAATCTTAATACAGATGCACTGAGGAAATACACACTGATAGAAATGCTGCTGTGATTCCCCAGCCCTCTGAAATTACTTCTAGAAAACTAACTATGGCAGCAACATACACGCTCTTAAAAATAACAGTCATATTCAAACATGCAGTATAGGGTATTTTCTCTAAAGATGTTTTTCCTATTAAGAAAATGTATATATATTTTAAAAGATGTGTATGTATATGCAGGAAAGGAATGACATGAAATCTGGGAAGGAGGCGAAGTATTGAAAACTCAAATGTAGTTGGTAGGTTTATGGAAATTCATTAGACTATTTTCCTACTTAAAAATCTGTTCGAAAATTTTCATAATAAAAAATTTAAATAAAGATAATACTTGGCCCACAAATGAATTGAAATTCACAGATCCCTTAAAATAATATAGTCCCTCCTATTCATCTGTAGCCCACAGATTGGAATCAGTGGTTTTAGGTTATTGGCGAATGCCTATCTAGATTTTGTTTGTTTGTTTGTTTTAAATCTCTTAGCTCAAAATGGAACAGCATGGTGATTGTACTGGGATTTGCTCATAAGCCCAGCTTTTTTCCATTTTGTTCTGCACAGATAATGTCAATGGCCAACCAGTAAATATTGATCGATCCCCTACCATGTGTTAGGCTCTGGGATGAGTTTAACGAAACCAAAGAGACCTGGACCTTCCTCCCCGGGAAGCTCACTGTCATTCCCAAGAGATAGGTGCTAAATAAGTCATAAGGGAAGATTAATAAAATTATTGCAAGAATGAAAAGTGTTAGGAAGGAGGGGGCAGGCACTATAAGAGCACAGAGCAGGGAAGATTTACCCAGGCTGGAGTCAGGGAGGCTTCCTGGAAGAAGTGGCATTCAGTTGAGGAGGAGATTGTCAAACCAAGAAACCAGTCCCAGGGTCTTTCCCGACACTCCAGGGAGCCGCAGGCCCCCAGCTCCCAGCTGTCTGTGGCCCCCAGCCCTGCTTAGCTGACCCAGTGAGACCACGGAGAGAGCAGAGGAATTCCCGCCTGCCATTCTCCACCCTTCCCTGTCGACAGCTGGCCCTTAACACACGACTAATCTTCAGTGTTTGATATGAAGGAGGAAAGCAAAAATAATCACCTGCCTAGGAGCCCTCTTCCTGACCTATGCGGTGAGGGCAGCTTTCCCAGTGCACGGGCCGCAGGCTGGGGAGTCCACTCCACACACAGCGCTGATCTTCCCTTCACCGCCTGGGCTCCTATTTCCTGGATTTCCAGGTGGGAGATGAGGAGAGAGGGGCACAGCTGGGGAATGACAGCACTGAGTGGGCTCACGTGGCCCTATGGTGCTCAGGGCTTGCCGAAGCATCAATGTTTTGAGCATTTTCTAGGTGCCAAGCACCAGGCTAAATATGCAATCTGTGCTGTGTTGGGTTGACTCCTTTGGATTCCTGGATTTGGAGATTTCTCATGTTCAAACCCAAATGCCTGACCCCCCACCCCCACCTGCCCCTGAAATGCCTGCCCTTCCTGCATTCTTGCCAAGTAGCTCGGGTCACTCTTCCCCCGCCTCCACCCTCACCCAACCCATTAGCAAATACCACTGGCTTTACCTTATCCATGTGCCCACCTCCCACCTCCCTGCCCAGGACCCACCTGGGCCATCTCCCACCTGGGCAATGGCGATTGTCTCCTAACCAGCTTCCCTGGTCGCCACGCCACACCTGCAGCCCGCCTGCAGCCCAGTGGCCGGTGAGCCATGAAGCCCTAAGAGACCTTCAGATCGGGCAGCTTCTGCACTCACGGTGCCCACGTTGAAGAGGTAGTCAGGTCCCGGACCTGAGTCCCTTCCCCGTCCTATCATGTCCTGTCCTTCAGTGCCACTTCAGTCCGTCTGCACCTTGCCCCTGTTCTTTCTAGGTTTCTCTCCACAGTCATTCTGCTGTGTGATTTCACTGTGTATTTATTATTTGCATTCCTCTTCTGGCTCGTATTCTTGTCTGTTTTGCTCACTGCTGAGTCCCCAGGGCAAAGTACGGTGCTGGGCCCACAGTGAGGATCTGCGAGTGAGCGGCCTAATGGCCTGGTGTGAATTCCAGCTCTGCACTTCCTAGCTGAAATTTTGGTAACTTTTTATGCTGAAGGTTGGCTAGTTCACCAATACCCAATATGGGTGTTTTCTCTCGCCCTAGCACCCCATTAGACCACAGCACCATGCTGTAGCCTCTAAGTGGGGCCATGAGAGGGGGTTTGGGCTGATGGGATGTGGGCAGCAATGAAGGGCACCCTCTTTTGCCAAGCCTAAGGTTGGGCTCAGAAGTGTTATCAGTATGACACAGCAGACACCATCCTTGGGTGATGGGGGTGACTCCTGAAACGCTGCCTGTCAACCCCAGCCTCTGTGGCAGCTGGATTCAGAGATGGGAAATAAAAAAGCCTAAATGGTGAGATTTGTGGAGAAGCAAAACTCTCTTCCCCAGAGCATGAGTATCCACGACTTATGATTGGCATCATACGTCAAGAAACCTAAGTTTCTCATCCTCAGATCCAGTAATTCTGCTCCCGGGCTGTGATCCCAAGGTCATAATCTGAGATGCACACAAAACTTAACATGCAAGAATGTTTGCTGCTTATCACTACATTTTAAAGTAGCAGATAAATTTAGGAGTAATGTCAATGTCCAAAAATTGCGGCTTTGATAATAAGTTATGATATAGTCACAGGGGAGAATGCCAAGCAGCCGTGAGCTGAGTTTTCCCGTCCTCACAGAGAACCTGAAGACACCACCTCCCTCCATCAGTGGAGCAAGACAGGACGGCTCTAAGCAGAACACGGTCTGCTGCCCTGTGGATACGTGTTCTGTGTGTGCATGCGTAGAATGAGACACGAATGTAATAGAACATGCATCAAGATACACAGGCAGCTACCCCTCAGCAGCGACATTATACGTGATTCTTATTTTCTACATACTTTTTTCTTGTATTTTCCAAACTTTTTGAAATAAAAATATGCATTGCTTTTATAATTAGATACAAGATAGTAAGTGTTAAAAACTTACTTTCTGCCCTTTCCAACTAATTCGTCATGTGGCAAAGTGGCAACTTGTTAAATCAATCCTCTGACCGGGTGTTGCCAGAGAGCCTTAAAATATATAAGTATTTCGCTTTTTAAAAGAGACTCAGTGAGGCGCAAGGACACAGCGCCACGTGGAGTGAGGCTTGAGCAGGTGACTGATTTCCAAGGTCCTGAGCAGAAAACGGTAATGAAGAAATGAATGCAACCACCTCACGCCCCAGGACAGAACACAGGGAAGATAAACTCAGGCTGGGGAAGAGGGGTGACCTCACACCAGTGCACAATGTGGTGGGGGGTCTCATACACTGCAGAGGAAGGTGGGTCTGGGTACCCAGAAACTACAGTGTTTAAAAAAAACAAGGCTGTGAGCCCTCTCCCAAAGGGGTGCCCTGGTTGCTGTCTCCGTCACACCATCATGGGGCCCACAAGCAGCAAGCAGACAGCACCCCCCACACCCACAGGGACCGGCCAGAGCTCACTCCCAATGACCACCATGGAGATGCTGCCCACGTTCAGGTTCAAGCTGCCTGCCTCCCGCTGACGCTCTCCTCTTTGCTTGGCACAGTGAGTCTCTCCTCTCTGCATCTCCATCCCCAGTTCTGCTGCCCTGTTTGTGCTGTGACGCTTTGCAGGCCATTCTGCTCCCAAGAGTGAGCCTCTGGGGCAGGGGCAGCAGGTCTCACTCACTCCAGCACACCTGTGCCTGGCACAAAGTAGCTGATCTCACTGGGAGGCGGCTGTATTTGTGCCCAGATCCATCCTCCTTCTGGAACTGTGCCCTTCAATTGATTTATCAATCACAGGGCCAGTTCCTCTGTTATGGACTGAATTGTGCCCCCCACCCATTCATATATTGAAGCCCTAACCCCCAATGTGACTGTATCTGGAGATAGGGTCTTTAAGGAGGTAATGAAGGTTAAACAAGGTCACCAGAATGGGCCCTAATCCGATACAACTGGTGTTCTTATAAGAAGAGGAGATTAGGACACAGACACACACAGAGGGAAGGCCATGGGAGGACAGAGGGAGAAGATGCCATCTGGAAGCCAAGGAGAGATGCTCAGGAGAAACCAACTCCTCCAGCACCTTGATCTTGGACTTCGAGCCTCCAGAACTGTGAGAAGATAAATGTTTAAGCCTCGCAGTCTCTGGTACTGCATTATGGAAGCTGGAGCTGACTAAGCACCCCCCATGGCTAGGGAGGGGGCACATCACCACACAGGGCCACCTGCCAAGCCCTGCTCTCCCTGGAATTTGATCTAGTGTTGACTGACCCAAAGGTAGAAATGGCTGGTGTTCACTCGTTCTGAAGATAGACTGCCCACTAGGTCCCCAGAACTGTCCCGGATCCCACCCTTTCTGGGACCTGTTTCTGGAATTCTCCTTTCAACACCATGACCTATCCCAGAACAATCCATGAATTCCTTTTTTCTCAAGTTAGAAATGTTTTCTCTGCAACTAAAAATCCTCAAATAATAGAACTCTCTTTTTAACCTTCCTGGTTAAGATATTAATTAAAAACATAGTTTATATGGCCCTTAATTTAGCCAAAGGCTTTCACTCTTAGTCTCTCTGGATGAGCAGAACAGCAGTGCATGGGATTCCTCCAGGGTTACTGTTCATCTCTTGCCTTCACTCACCTCAGGGAAAGAGAAATAGTTGGGAATGATTTATTCTCCTGCTTAGTCTGGCTTCCTCCTCAATGGTAATAGATGGATTTTGTCCCAAACTAGGTGAACATTATGGCTTTACATTTGGGGTAAAGCCTGAAACACCCTTGGAATGGGGCCCTTCATTCACTATCATGGGGACACAGGGACTTGGTGATCATCTTTATTTTGCTAGGGGATGACCACAAAATCACACCTGGGGGCCAAAGAAAGTTCATTCATCTTTTCTGTTTTGCTTTGCAGTGCTAGTTAGTAACGGAACAGCCTGGTCCAAGAGTTTCCCTCCCAGAATTTAATAAAAGGCACAGGTGAGGCTGAGGGGCACTCAGCCATCTGTAGCTTGGGGAAGTTAGGAGAACTGGCTCCAAGAGTTCCTGTCTGCATGGAATCAGTCTTGTTCTGATTTAAGACAAACTCACTGCCAAAGTAGCAAAACACAAGGAACCCTTTTTTCCCAGTTTGGATGCTTTCTTAGGCTGTGTGTGTATGTTTCTTTTAAAATAAAGGTCTAGTTGAACACTTACTCCAAAACCTTTGGCCAAATCTAAGGCAGAGTGTTGGACCTGAAAAAAGAAAAGTGGGCATGGTTTTGATATCCCTTCACACCAGTCAGGATCATTGAAGAGTTGCTTTCAAAAATGAAAATATATGAAGGATAGTTTCAGAAATCACCTCTGTTATCACTGACATCATCATCATCATCATCATCATCACCACCGCTATTTGAACATTTATTTGTCAGGCACTGAGCTAGCTCCTCCTCATGCATCACCTAACATCCCATTTGGACCTCCCTGTTATTTTTCCCTCTCCACTATACTTAATTTTTCCATGGCTTTGCATCATATATTCATTTGTTTATTGGTCTGTTGTTTCTTTCTCTTTGTCTAGTACGTAAACTCTGCAAGGGAGTTTGTTTCATTGACAACAGGACTCTCAAAGCCTAGTCCAGTGCCTGCCACAAAGTAGGTGTACAATAAATAGTAGTTGGATAAAAGAATATTCTTGACAATTTCATGAGTTCGATACTGTCATTGCCCTCACTGCAGAGATGTAGGAAATGAAGCTCAAAGAAGCTAAATAACGTGTCTGAGGTTATCGGAGTTAGAATTTAGAGTCAAGTGGTTAACACAAATGTCAGGCTGTTTAACCTCTGTTCTAGTAGTCTAAGTCAGGACTCTATCTTTGTCCAGAATTAGCAAGGCATAGATATTTTGAGACTTTTAAACCTCCACATCTGTGGTTATTTTTGCTGAAGCAAATGGAATGCATCTCCACTCTTCTGGAGAGGGAGAAAAAAGGTTCTCTAGGAGTGGAAAAGCACCACACATCTGCTCCTTGGCTTGACATGAAAACCTGAGCTTGTATTCTCCAAATCACTTAATAAATGACTGGCCAAAGTAAGAACCATTTGCTCAAACTGGGGCAAGGATTCAAGTTGATTGACAAGGCTCTAATTAAACCCTAATTTATAATTTAACAGCCCTAGATCTTCTAGGTCATAAAGGACTTTGATCCTAGAAATTGTGCTAATAATAGTCCCCCCCCACCTCCTCCATCTCTGTCAGGCTTCCCTAACTTCTGGATGGGTGCGGTGGCTGGGCTGCAGTGGTGTTGGAAAGAAATTAGTTCCCTGCAGTGGCTGAATGAGCTGTCTTTAAAAATAACAACAACCCCACATGGGGTCTTGAGATAGCAGTCTCCCTGTGGGCTCCCTTGGTGAGGACATCCTTTGCATAGTGATGCATGCCAGATGGTTCTGAGACAAATTCCAGTATCTGTGGTGATGCAGGAGCTGCTGCTGCTTGGGATGGGAGAGGGAGGGGGATGGGTTGGTGGGGGGGTGTTGCTTTTGTGAGACTCAAGAAAAATTGATCCTCTCTCATGTTTTGGGAGGGAGAAGGATCCAAGTTAGAAATTCACAATAAACAACAATATTTAGGAAATAATAATCTAGCCCAACTGGAAGAATGGTTGGCTCTGAGAATGCATACGGGTGTGGGGCAGCCAGCAGGCTGAGGCTCAGAAGGGCAGTTGCCACTAACGGAGCTGATGGTCCCTCTCCCAATCATCTGGAGTTATCTAGATAAGCAGCTCCAGATTTGAGGGTTTCAGAGACCAGGAGATTTTCTTTTTTTTTCTTTTTTTTAAGATGGGTGGGTTGACATAGGCTCACAAAATTTTATTGTGTCAATTAAATACTTGAAAAATAATGAGCAAACAGACTAACAAAATCAACAAAAACCCTATTATCTACCCCATGACCAATTAATTTATTTTAAAAAGAACATGAACACAAGAAAAAGTGGGAAGTACATAATCACAGACAAAGGACAGAAACTCCAAAGAAAGGGCAATTGACAATCTTACAACAACACATTTGTACATTTTTGTGTTGTCCTTATTTTTCTCATTTATTTCCTGGCAAAAATTTGTTATAGATCAGCTAAGCCCAAGGTCTGGTATCTGTAGGATGACCATACCCCCCAGTTGGGCTGGGACAGGTAAGGTGAGGCCAGTTGTTAATTAATTAATGTCTACTAATTGGTTTTGGTGCCTACTTTCATTCTTAAATGGGCCCCCATTTGGGCAATAAAACATAAGAATGTGGAGGCCTCTAAAGCAGACAGTGTTCAAGACCTTGATTTTACTCCATGACTCTGGAAATATATTTAGTGCTCTTTCAAGATGTTTTCTTTCTTTTTTTAAAAAAAATTAATTAATTTTTAATTTATTTATTTATTTTGGTCTTTTTCATGACCGGCACTCAGCCAGTGAGTGCACCAGCCATTCCTACATAGGATCCAAACCTGCAGATGGTGATGATGATGATGATATGATGGTGATGATGGTGGTGATGATGGTGATCCTGATGATAGTGATGGTGATGATGATGGTGATGATGATGGTGAGGGTGATGATGATGGTGATGGTGATGGTGATGATGATGGTGATGGTGATGGTGATGGTGATGATGATGGTGATGATGGTGATGGTGATGATGATGATGGTGATGGTGATGATGAAGAGGGTGATGATGAAGAGGGTGATGATGGTGATGGTGATGATGATGATGGTGATGGTGATGGTGATGATGATGGTGATGGTGATGGTGATGATGATGGTGATAGTGATGATGATGATGATGATGGTGATGATGATGGTGATGATGGTGATGGTGGTGATGGTGATGATGATGGTGATGGTGATGATGAAGAGGGTGATGATGAAGAGGGTGATGATGGTGATGGTCATGTTGATGGTGGTGATGGTGGTGATGATGGTGATGATGATGATGATGGTGATGGTGATGGTGAGGGTGATGATGATGGTGATGGTGATGGTGATGATGATGGTGATGGTGATGGTGATGGTGATGATGATGGTGATGATGGTGATGGTGATGATGATGATGGTGATGGTGATGATGAAGAGGGTGATGATGGTGATGGTGATGATGATGATGGTGATGGTGATGATGATGGTGATGGTGATGATGATGATGATGATGGTGATGATGATGGTGATGATGGTGATGGTGGTGATGGTGATGATGATGGTGATGGTGATGATGAAGAGGGTGATGATGAAGAGGGTGATGATGGTGATGGTCATGTTGATGGTGGTGATGGTGGTGATGATGGTGATGATGATGATGATGGTGATGGTGATGATGATGATGATGGTGATGATGATGATGGTGATGGTGATGATGATGATGATGGTGATGGTGATGATGATGATGATGGTGATGATGATGATGGTGATGGTGATGATGGTGATGATGATGGTAATGGTGGTAGTGGAAGGGATGGTTATGGTGGTGATAGTAATGATGGTGAAGATGATGGTGATGGTGATGATAATGGGGATGACGATGATATTGATGGTGGTGATGATGATGGTGATGGTGATAATGAAGGTGATGATGACAGCTGAGACAACCATCTTAGGTCTATTGGGCATCCCAGCATGGTCAATGCTGACTTGTGTGCACATGTGCATCATTAACTGCTTCAAAAATGAAAGAGACTAAACATGGTTTGGTGCCCATTCCCTCAAGCAACCCTCTTTACTCTAAAAACATCAGATTTTAAGGGTACTCTCATGATATTCTGGTCCAATCCATCATTTTTACAGATGAGAAAATACTAAAAGTTTGGAGGAAGAAAGGTCTAGGTGTTTATATTCTTGCCCAAGGCTTTAGGTATTTATATTTTATGGGTAACATTTTTTTTTAAAACTTGTAGGGAGGGTGGTATTTGGGTTTGGACAACCAAATGAGTTCACCAATGGTGTGTACTTCATCATCTGCTGACTTACTATGCCAGGCAGGCACAGGGCTCAGTACACCTACACTGAGCTGAGCTAAGTCTGTGCTTTGCCAGAGCATTACATCAGCCAGACAGTTTGCCTCCTAGGCTGTCAAGGACCCACTTCCTGTGGCACCCCCATGGCAGCTGGAAGAAGTCCTGGGGTAGGTGTCTGGTAGATTCAGCACTTCCTCCAGAGGAACATCTGGGCTTCCAAGCCAGAGTTCTAATTTCTGAGTGACCAGATCGTTAAACAAGAACAAATACCTGATTGTGTGTGTTTCATTCCTTTTGCAGGGTTAAGGAAGAATTAACATTTGAGATGCAGTTGAAGGTACATGCTGCCAAGACAATCAGAAGTCCTCTGGAGGAAACAAAAGGTGATTGCCAGGGTCCAAAACAGCAGCCAAGATTTAGGAAGCTTGAATACTTAACCTGTCCCTGATTTAGAACCTTCGTAGGCTGATATTTAATATGCGACTTGCCGGGTGGGCAGGTTTCTTGCAGTGTTTGGGGAAGGCTAAATAGGATTGGAATAGCGGTGACCTCATTGAGTGTTTGGTGCTCTTGGGATCTGGCTACCATTACTAAGCCCGGAGTAGCTCAGTTTGTATGACTCCAAAGTCAGCCCTACACTTCCTATGGGACTTGGAAAGTCTGGTGTTTATCCCTAGGGTGAAAAGATGTTTTTTGGTGGGAGGATTCAGGCCACCCAGGGAGATCTTAGCAGAGCATATAGCAGTCATTGGTCTTACTGAGGGAATGTTAACTCTACACGGTAGAGTTAAGCCAAATGGAAGGCAGATATAGGACTAGGGGATGGAGTTCTAGGGAATTATGTTCCATATATTAATACTGTTTTGTAATAATGAGAGCTGTCAAAAATGGAATACCCTGATTAGAAAACTGTTCTGTCTATCACTGGAATTGTTCAAAGAGAGTTTAGATGACCACTCGGTTGGAATGTTGTGGAACAACTTCAAGTGCTTGAGAGGGAGAGAGTGGACTAAATTAAACCTAAGGTCTGAGAGTCAATCAATTCCCAATAAAGAGGACACAGTCAGTCGCTTCTGTTTGACAGTCTTTGGTGTGGAGTAATGCCTCACTTTGGGGTGTAAAACAACAGGCATTCTTAACTAGACAAAGAGGAACCAAGAATTAAGAAGAAAATACAAAATGACTATGAGAATTCTGAAGTGATGCTTTAGAGCTCATGCATTTTACAGAGAGCACGAAGGATCTCAATCATGATCGAATGACTCCTACTTTAGACACAATTCTAACTGACTTGGTTGCCTGATTCCCAGCTGTAGCTAATAGAAAAAGTACATTTAGGAAATCAGGGAAGGATATTACAATTTTTAATCCATCAATAACAAGGAATATATGAGGATAGTACACCACTAAGGGGGGCAAATTTACACAATAGGGAGAAGTACTTAACAGTATGGCAAGTTGAAGCCATTTAATGAAAGAGAAGCTGTGCAGACTCCAGCAGCACATGAGGAAGGGGACAGGTATGAGCCATCAATCAGAATTCAAATTATGTTCAGTGGTCTGGATTAAATAAAGCAGAATGATGTCCAATATATATTACAGAGATTTGTAATTAAAAATTGAAAGGTAATTAGTACCTAGAAAGTTGCAATACTTATGGCAGACATATGATTAAGACTCATATTATAAATCAACATCTATACATCAGTACAAAAAACAAACAACTGAAGGAGAAAAACAGGCAGAGGACAGGACATAATCAGGCATTTCACAAAAACATTGTACAAATGGCCAACTTACATGTAAAATGGGCTCGACATTACTAGTAATTGAATACAGGCACATGTTAGAAAACAAGACCTTATTTTTGTCTGATGGGTTGTCCAAGATTAAAGAGAATCAGAATATTGCACATTGGTTGGAATTTTGGAAAGCAGACCATCTCAAACATGGCTGGTATACATTTTAGAGAAGCCTATTTGGCACCTTTTATCAAACTGCAATTTATCCATTTATCAATTTACCTAGAAATTTAATTCCTAGAAATTAACACCCTGAAAAATGAGCATAAAGATGTATTCATTGAACCTGGGCTATTCATTGGACATAGAATTGGGAAACATTAGAAACAGCCCCAAGTCCATTCACAGCAGATGGAGCAAAACCACTAGGAATATTTATGCAGTGAAAATGTGATATCTTTGTACATTGATGTGGACAATATACTGTGAATGAAGTATATGGTTAATGGAAAAATAAAGTTGGAGAATCATATGTGTAATATGATAATTTTTGGCATAATAATGGTATTATTAATATTTAAGCCCTTTTTATACTAAACTGTCTGAAACTACTCTCACTTCTTGGAAGAAAATGTACTCTCTAGAAACAAGGCCAAGAAAGTAGGTCTTTAAACTTTTTTTGAAAATAAAAAGTTTCGTCTAACTCCACAGTTGAGCAAACAGTGCCCTGGGGAGTTGTGGATCCTCTGATTGTACAGCATTGTTACTTGTTGTTTTCAGTTAATACACTTAGTTGCTTTCTATGTGCCAGCTATTCTGCTGAGTCTTTGCAAAGAAAATCTAATTTAATCTCTGCTATCACTCTCTAAGATTGTACTTTCTTATCTGAGGCTCAGAGTTATTGAGAAAACTGCCCTAGGTCACCCATTTAATAAGTAGACAAAACAGGATTCAAACCTAGGTCCATCTGCCTGCAGAATCTGGGCTCTTGGCAATCCATTCATTCATTCATTCATCAAATATTTATGATTTTTTTTTTTTGGAGCCAAAGTATGCTGCAGCTTTTTGTTTGAAAATGTGATTAAGAATATAAAGTTTGTATATGGATTCACCCCTAGAGTGCATAAGAGTTTGTCTTCCCCAAACTGGAGCTGCTGTGCCTTTGTGATATCCACCTCAGAATGAAGAATAAGTCCAGGATTTAAAACAATTGGCAAATGGCAACCAAACTTGAAGGAACTAGGAGAACTTTGGGATCAAGAAAAGGTAATTAAGACAAGGGGAGATATGGTAATGAGACCGATCTGGAAGAATGTGCAGTGAAATAGCTAATTCTGACACAAGCCTGGAGGCTTAGGTGGAAAAATGGGGAAAAGTCAGCATTATCAAATTAAAAGAAAAAGTCAGGAATTAAAGGGCAGCCCAGTATTCCAAAATCGAAATGACTGCAATGCCCATGGGGTGGGATATGAGAGATAAATTGGGACTTCACCTATGGCAGGAGTATAAGAGGGATGTACTGTGCAGCCAACGTGGAAACCCTTGACCTTGTGGTGGTGCCATCAGTCATGCGGATAATCAGGACCCAAGCAAGAGGAGACCCTGCCCATCTATACCTGCTTCCCCACGTCTGGGTCAGACTCCACGTACCCAGGACCCCAGAGCTCCTTGCCCAAATGGCCCCAAGCCCAACACCAAGGCCCATGCTGATCTCTTTCTGTGATGGTTCCTTTGCAGATGCACCTAAAGAGGTGGCGAGGCAGTGGCCAGAGCTGGACATGTGGGCATCCACGTGGTGAGCCTGGGACCCCTCACCCCGCAGGAAAGAACCAGGAAGAGAAGGTTCAGGCATGGTCCAGGACTGGGGACCAGCTTTCCCCGTGCCCACGTTTCAGCATGGAACTCCTAGGAGTCTGAGAATTCTTTATTTAAACCTAGTTCTCCAGGTAGTTATGAAGGTATATTTGCCAAGTTAGGAGCAGGAACTCTTCTTTGCACTTTGTTTTTTAATGTTTAAATATCTGAATATAAGACGTGGGGGCCTCCGTATTTGCTCTTGTTCTGAGCCCTGCAACTGTTATGGGCATGCCTGGCTTTGGGCCAAGCTACTTTAGATTTATGTAGCTGACCAATCAGTCAAAAGGTTTTAAGGGGCTGTTCCCCGCTAGGCTCTAAGAGAACCAGCCTTGACTCCCCATGTGCTGTGTTCCAGTGGGGGAACATCTCCATAGTGAGGGAAGGCTGGGCTGCTGATCCTCATGTCATGGACAGGATGGAGTTAAGCTGCGTCCTACATGTAGGATGACCATACAACACATCGTCCAAATCATGATGCCATTCAGAGTTGACAAGAGTGCTGACTGGGGGACACCAGGACAACAGGCAGAAACTGGGACCATGGCATGCAAACGTGGACATGTGATCTCCTCTCCAGGTGACACCAAAGAGCCCAGAATCAGCCCTTCTGGTGTGCCAGGCCGTTGCTGCAGTCGCACCTGCAAATGGAAAGCTGGAAGGACTGTCACATGGTCCCTTAGTTTTCTTGAGGGCGACCAGAATTCAGTAAGTCCTGTCCGTAGATGGACCTCTATTGGAAGGAGTTGCCTGTTGTTTCCTGTTTTAGAAGAAGGAAGACTGCTTCTTTGGTTTTTGTTTGATGTTGGTTTTGTTTCTAATGGTTTGCCATTCAGAAGGCACCCATGGTCCCTTCTCAGCAGGCTGTGCAGTAAGTGCAGACAGCATCTGTGAGCCCATGGAAACAGGACATTGCTGTGGGATGGCTGTTACCTACATCCCCAGAGTCCCTGGAGGGGCAGATGTGGAAACAAGTGGGCAGGAACAGGTCAGAGGTGTGCCCATGGTGGCAGGCTGGAGAAAAGCTGCTGTCCCCATGCAGAGGGACGGCCATGGAAGCGGGAAGCAAGCCCTCAGACACATGGAGAGTGTGTGCCAGCAGGCACACAGCTGGCGTGTGTTCCACGTGCTGCTGCTTCCATGGGAGGCCCTTCTTTCAAAATGCAGTTAATAAGGACCTGCAGGTGCTGGCTGAAGTCAGAACACCTAAGCCGAGATGACAGGCTCTGGGCATTCACTGAGCTTGTTGCTTCCCTCTGTCTGCTCACGGGCCAGTGCAACCGATCATGACTGCTTTCTGCGTCTACGGCACCCACCCTGGGTTAGGCTTATGGAATACAACAGCAACCAAAATGATATGGTCCTTCACCCTGAGATGCCTGCAGACAGGGGGACAGTCAGTGATCAGGTAACATTGCCAATAAATATAGGATTATGGACTGTGGCAAGTGCAGTGAAGGAGATCTACAGGGACCCTGGGTGCAGACAGCCAGGAGCCCGGCCCGGCAGTGATGCTGGGCAGAGAGCTGAGCTCTGAAGAGTGAGGGCAAAGGGTGAGGGGGAAAGGGGGCTGCTGACGGAAGGAGAAGAGAAGGGGGGAGGGGATCATTCAAGACAGGGAGCAGCAGGTGTAAGGGGAGCAGCAGAGGGACTCACAGCACCAGGCGCTGGACAAGCCAACAGCCCTGCAGGAGCCTCTGTTGGGATGCAGGGCTATACCCAGGAGCTACAGGGAGCCAGTGAGTGGTGTTTAAAATGGGGTGGGGGGCCTGTGAGGCAGGGGCAGTGAGTGACATGGAGAAACACATCTTTATAAAAGGACAAGAATTTTTCCAAAGGTCTTCACTTTGGAGATGAGATGGTGTAGGGGGCCGGGCCAGAAGAGACGGGGGCGGGGATGCAGGGAAGCCCCCCTTGGGACCTCGACAGGGGAGGGGAGGGGGAGATGCTGAAGGGAGTTGAGAACAATTCAGGCGGTTAGAAAGGACAGGGCTGGGGGAGGGGCAGAGGGACAGCTGGGGTGTCAGGGGTGACTCCAGGTCTCTGCTTGCTGACCTGGACAACTAGGGAATTCCATGCTGTCCACACAACAGGGGCTGCTGACTCGTGAGTACACTGAGGCCGTAGTGGTGAATGCATTGGCTGCGTAGGGTTCCCACAGGAGGCCATGCGCTTGGTCTTCCACCCAAGCAGCCCCACGCTTGAGCTCCCTGAGCCCCCTAGAAGGTCTTTGCCCCAAGCCAGGGGTGCTCATTGTGGCTGTCAGACTCACTTGGGAGCTTTTGAGAATGATGGACGCCCAAGCCCCTCCTCCAGTCCATTCTGACTTAACTGGTCTGGAGAGATAGTAGGTCTCTCTCTCTCTCTCTCTCTTTTAAGATCTCCAGGTGATTGTAAGGTGCAGCCAGGTGGAGAAACATTGTCCTAAAGTGACTCTGAGATACAATTTTTAAAAATATTATTATGCATTTGCCCATTTCTCAATCCTGGTTGAGACTTCTTTGTTTGGTTCTCTATAGCGGGTTGCACTGGGAGCCTGGTGTTACCACAAAACCATGGCTGGGTGTCAGTGTGATCTTGGCCAAGTCTCTCCCCTCCTTGGGTCTCCAGCTGCTTCCCAGGAGGGAACGTGAGATGGAGGGTTGTGGAAGCCATGTCCCTGGCACCCGGCTACTGCCTGGACATTTGTGCAATAAGTAAATAAACTCGTGAACCAATGCCAGGGTGGCTCAGAGGACCTAACCCAGTCCTGGAAGGGCGGCATTCCTAGTTGCTTTAATCCTCTATGGATATGAGAATTTTAAACCCAGACTTCTTAGAAACCCTATAGCCAAGGCCCTCCTACTTCACAGTCGCAGAGTTAGAAAACGAGGACAAGAGGAGAAGCTGCTGTGCCATTTTTCCAAAACCTTGTTTTATGTGCAAAAAACTTAAAATTTTACAACCCTAAAAACCACCCTTTTCATCGTTGGCTTGGAACGTCACCAACCTGCTAATGCACTATTTAAACTAGAGAAAAAACAACAGGCACCCCAGAAAGGTCAGCCTTCCAACCAACACTTTTGCTTTTTGCAATTTTGCAAGAAGGGACCTGGGGCTTGACCAAGTCACAAACTGTCTGATCTGGGCTTTCCCCACTAATTAAATTCAAACCATTAATCACATGAGAGACTGTTTTCTTTTTGCCTTTGACCTCACGTTGCTTTACTCTTTACATCTGTCACCTGGAAATGTTACCCTTCTGGGAGAGGGCTCGGGCTGAGCTTTTGAAGGCAGCAGAGGAAAGATAAAGAGGAGGAGGAGAGAGGGACGAGCCTTATGCACAGCTCGTCTCCTGCAGAGCTGCGCAACATTGACGGACATCCCTGCGGCCCAGAGACGGGCGTGACTGTTCTGTCTTCATCTGTTTGCTTAACCGACACAGGTTTTGTGTCCTGTGACTAAGGATGAGTGTGATTTCTCTGTCATTTATTTATTTATTTTGTCTGGGTTGAAATCTTTCATGCAGGACCCATAAAAAATGGGTTGGTGCAGTCATATTTTTTCTATGAAGAATGAGGAAAGCTAAAGAGACAAAGAGTGAAACAAAGATAGAGAGTGACTGGTGCACAGTCCAGTCCCATCTCGGGAGAGGACTGTGATTTTCTCCTCATATTTAAAGCATGTTATCCTGCAGCAGGCCACCCCTGTCCTTCTTACCTTGATGTGTTTATGGGCAGTTACTGCCTGCAAAAGAAAGAAAGGAAGAAAGAAACAGACAAACCAGCCAAGCCTGGACAGATTTCAGTAGCTGTTTGTTACTCACTGAGAGACCCAGTTCTGTGCGGTAAACTAGAAATAACAACTGGAAAGTGAGCACCAACCCCTTGCACTGTGTCCCCTATTGTGCTGAAACGAGACTCTGACCTAGGAGGATCAGGCAGAGTGGAGTCAAATTGTGTTTCAAGGATTATTGTCCCACTGAAGGGAGAAAGAGTAATCTGGAGCAAAGGCCAACTTCTGGGATTTGAACCTGGGGACGAGGGAGGGCTCAGGGCACAACCTGCTGCTTGTCATTGTGGTCTGATGACCTACAATGTCTGGAGAGTTAGCAACGCCAGGCTTACTCTGGTTAGCATCTGAATGCCCAGCCTGGAGCTGTTCCTGTGCGTAGCTGTGTTTGCTCGTGTGCAGTGCACCAGGCATGCCTACGCAGCAGGGAGCTCCCAGTGTGCCCAGCTGAGATGTTTCCTCTCAGCTGAAAGGCCACTGCTCCCATGAGCTCTGCCTCTTGTTTAGGGCCATCAGACCATCCTAATTCTGCATCTCTTACATTTATGTGGGTTTCAGGTTATGGGCCTCTCTAGAAAGAGAAGCCATTAGCCTATTAAACCAGGTAACAGATTATTTTCTCCTAACAAGAACGTCACACTCATAAACTCGGTCATTTTGAAAGGGCAGGCATGCACCACAAACACTCATTGATCAAACCCACACTGCCGGAGGTGCTGAGGCCTCACATCATGAGATGGGGTCCCTGACCTTAGGGATCAGCTCGGTCTTCTCATTTTTTCAATCCCAAGTGTCAAACGAGCAGAAACCAGCTTGACACATTCTGAGACATTTCAAGGGAGAGATGCTAGTTGGATAAGAAGGTTTCATGAAAATGCTTAGGCTGAAAGGACCACCAATGGCAGACAGCTGAGACTTATTGATACACGATGCTGGGCTCCACCCCAGATATTCTTACCTGTCACTCAAGGGAAGCACCAAGCATCATACTGTGCCAGAGTCCCCAGGTGAGTCTGAGGCAGAGCCAGCTCTGAGAACAGCGTTTGAGATCGTAGTAATCAACAGCGTAAAGTTATAGACCACAGTATCTTACCACGATGGGCATCCAGCAAATACTGGTGCATAAACGAATAACGCTACTATGGAGAAGGGACCAAGTGTCAGGAGCTCCACGTCTACCGTAGTGTTCCAACTTATAGTCAGGCTGCAGCCCCATTCACAGGGTGACTACAAAGTCATGAACATGTGTCTCACGAATTGTGCTAAAAACCCACCTCATGACTTCCTTACTCGACCTGCATTTAGAGAGAAGCAGGAAGGGCCTCCTGACAGGGGGTGCGGATGAGGCAAAGGATTGGATGCTTTCTGGCCTAGCTGGAAGACAATGGCTAGATCACAGTCTCTATTTCACACATCATCAAAGGCTGTCCCTTCATGGGTGGACAGAAGATTTGGTCAATGCATAGAGAGAAGACACTGTCATTTTCTGTAACTTCAGTCCAGAACCCTTCAGTTGCCACAAGCATATTTTACTGGCCTATATTGTTTTAAAAATAGGGACATCTCACCTATAAACCCAGTTATCATGCTGCTCTTGATAAACCCAGAAGATCTGGCTACAGAGGGCCAGACTGCCCTGGAAATGAGAGCCTGCAGTTTGGCCATGGCTGTCACTTTGGGTGGGGCGTGGGCTCTCAGTGTGCCACGGTCCTCACCACTCCTATTGCCTGCCGTTCACCTGCTCAACTGGTCCACGTTACTTTCCTGGTCCTGGTAGGCAGTTGGGTTTCAGATTCTTCAGACAGTTGGAGAAAATGTGCCCTCTGCAACGTGTTTACAAATAATGTGGAGTAGAGTCATTTGCAGTTGAAAACCTCATGAAGAGACTGGATTGGGTCACTGATGGGGGAAGCCGATAGCCAGTCACAGGTTAACAAGGCCTTGGCTCAAGAGAGCATAAATAAATATACCCCAGAGGGGAGCTGAACTTTCCCCCACCTATCTGATCCGTCTCTAATTGGTACCAATTGGTATTCCTTTACCCGGGCTCTCTCTGTAATGGAGATCTTGTTCTCATTTTCCCACTTGGAATGACCCTTTAGTCCAAGTGCCCATCTGTGCCGGGGTCACTAATTTCCTGGGATGAGAATTTTGGGATTTTTTTTTGGGGGGGGGGTAGAACATTCTATTTTCTTTCCTCCATGAACCAGCTCCCTTTATTTTAAGTTGTCCAGGTACAATAAAACCCCTGAAAGCTACTGTCACTGCATTCACGTTTTACCAGTTGTGACATACACTCTTTACTATATTTGTCTATTTGAAAACACGCGTGGTGATTGGATTCTGTCCTTTCTGGCCTTTTAACTTGCATTGTAGATAAATGTCTGTAGAATTGTGAGCTGGCGACTGGTTTAAACCCAGTGCCGTGCCCTCTGACCTCGGACACAGTAAACGTATGGCGGGGGAGGGGAGCTGGTTCCAGGACTGCCCTGAGGTCTGAGCCGAATTAGGTGTTTGCAGCATGACCCCCTCCAAGGATGAGGCTCAGGTTGAAGGCAGATGCTGGGCAGCTCACTCCCAGGCTGGGGGGCTGGTGAGCCCCCACCCCTCATGACATAACTGCTCCTGCTCCACTTGGATGAAGTTTGGCACCTGCACAGGGAACGATGGCGGCAGGCAGTGAAGGAGGGCGATGTGCTGCCCCCTCAGGTCTCCCTCCTCCTCCCAGGTACCGGGCTTAGAAACATGAAGCCCCTCACTTGGGCAGGACTGCACCTTAACAATCCTGGCCATGTGGCTGGGCACGCACGGTGACCATGGATTCACTTTCCACGCAGGCGGAGCCTTAGAGGCGGCACAGTGGGGTGCGGGGAGGAAATGAAATGGGGCGCAGCCACTTTGTCCTTTGTCCATATGACATCCGAAGGGTTCCTGGGCTCATCATCTGCGGTGGCTGCTGTGGATGCCACCACAGTTGGAGAAGATGGTCCTTATTCTCGGACGCACAACTTATCAGCACCAGGGATGGGGGCATGGGGGGCACAGGGAAAAGGGCAGTGTCAGGGTCGTGTCGGGGGTTAACAGAGGCTCCCTTCTGAAGTGTCGCTGAACGATGTGGAAGGGATTTTGTTGAAGGCACACACCCCGGAGTCTGACAAGAGAGGAGGAAACTGCAGAGACTCCTGGACACTCCAAGAGCAGGGACGAGTGATTGCTGACCCAGCCAAGCCTGGGAAGTTGGGTCCTCACACAGCATTGGAGAGGCGGGACACCCCAATGTGGGGCAGAGAACCCCAGAAGGCTCAGGAATGGGCAGCATCAGGACAGAGAGGTAGAGCCCACCACCCACTTCAGCACAGGCGGGGGCACATTCATTCTCTGCAAGGCAGCACAGAGGGTCTCAGGAGCGGAGAGTCCGGGCCAAGCTGGGGAGCAGGGGTGCTCTGTGCTGAAAGCAGGGGATTTAGTGAGCACGACACACTCACTGAGGAGGTCCACTGCCCCCCACCCCAAGCCTTCACCACCCACCTACTCCAATAACATTAGCAGCTGGAACCTCCTTCTCCAGGCAGGAAGAAGAGCCCCCCATAGGGATCTGGAGTCCAAGAGGAAATGGCCAAATGTGCTGATGTCAGGGGTCCCCAGTGACGCACCCCTTCAGCTCCCCACAGGGGAGCCCAGCTCACGTCCTTCCCATGCTCTCTGGGGCACCCCTTTGCCGTCAGCTCTGCTCTTAAATAGAAGATGGTCACCCAGGATCACCACCTCAGAGAGGCCACACGGTGTATGACACCTTTATATAAAATGTGCAGAACGGGCCAATCCACAGAGAGAGGCAGTGCTGTCTGGTTGTCAGGGAGAGAAGGGGGGATGGAGAGCTACTGCTGATGGGCACAGGGTTTCCTTTGGGGGATGAAAATGTTCTGGGGCCAGAGCGTGCTGACCAGTGCACCACATTGCTAATGTACTTAGTGCCACTGGATTGAAAGTTTTAAGTAGTTAAAAAGGCAATTTTATAGTGTGTGTATTTAATCACAGAAGAAAAAAGGCAAAGGGAGAAAAAAGGGACTACTCAGTGAGAAGAATTTTTAAAAACCTACCACTAATGATCTCAGAGAGAAAAAATATTGCATCCATGAAAGAAAGTATTTTATTAAAAGAGGAAGAAAACAATGTCCCTCAAAAAGCTCTTGGCAGTGAAAACATATGATAGCATAAGTGAAAACACTCTAGTAAAAAGGTGGAAGGGAAAGGTAAGGGAATCTCACAGTAAGTGAGGAAAAACTGAGTCTTGACACCAGCATGGGGACCTAGAAAATGCTGGGCAGAGCCTGCAATTCTGAATGAAAAGCATCTCCGCCTGAGAATTCTCAACTCAGTGAGGCCATCCATCAACTTGAGAGTTGAAGACCACCATTCTCAGGCATCCGAGGGGCTGAGGAATGCCCGCACACCTTTTCCCAAAAGCTGATGGATGACGTGCTCCACCAAACCAAGGAGCCAACCCAGGAGGAGGCGGCGTGGCATCTCCTACTGGGTGGAGGTGGGGAGACCCAAGTCAGTTCACCTGGGTGCCGCAGCGAGAAAGGAAGTGTATGTGTGTTTGTGCGAATGCATATCTAACTGTTTAAATTACATTTATAAAATAATAAAATCTAAAATTTAAAAAATTGTCTTAAAATGTTTAAAGGTTATATATTATATTTTATATGATATCAATAAATTTAAATATTAAAAATTACGTATATATAATTTAAAAAAATCATCTTAGGTTGGAGTTTTTCACCCTTGGCATTACTGACATTTTGGGTAGAATAATTCTTCGTTATGGGGTCTGTTTAGCGCATCGTAGCATCTTTCCAGCAGATACCAGTAACACGCTCCAAGCTGTGACAACCAAAAACCTCTCCAGGCATTGCAAGTTGCGCATGGGCAGCGAAGTCACTCCTTGTTGAGAACCTCCATCCCAGGCTCACTTCTCTGCCAGAGCAATAGATTTGTGTTGCAGTGGGACCATCAACATCACCTAAACCCAGGGCAGTAAGTACTGCCCCCACCCCCCCCAATCATTAAAACATCCAAAGCAAAACAAGAACTTAGATGCCCCAACTCTCCCAAATAGTCTCATTATTATTATTAAGCCAACGTATTCTACTGAAGTGCAGAATAGGTTGTTTCGTTTTGTTTTCTGATTTTCATGATAACGTGAATTCTTCTTGAGGAAGAATGATTCTAGAGCCAATAAAATCACACAGACAATGCATGTTAATTGATTAAAAAATAAAACCAAAAATGTTTATGCTCACATAAAATCCAAGGTGAGTACATATTTTTCTTTTAAAATTTTTGAAGAGTTTTGAATAACAGGAGAAAGGCTTACTTCTGTTGTTTGGGAATAAAATATGTATAGGAACATAAGCTCTGGGCAAAAGTTTTCAAAGATGGGTCTTTTCATATAGATTTTGGAGTGAGATTCAAAATGACTTATGAAAAGCAGCAAGTTAGACTGGATCTCAGATAAAGCCTGCCCAGGTGCCCGTGACAGAAGGTGCTAGTAGAACAGCTCCTTAGTGACGCTATTAGGTACATGCAATTGAACGTGCACAAAGAGTGGAATGTCTGGGCAGAATGCAAGAGTTCCAACTTCAAGGTCTCTGGGAACACAGGGAATTTGGGAAAGGAAGTGATTGGATCCAACTCTGCCATGCCCTGCTGCTGGGCATGCAACATGCCTGTGAGTTGAGCATCCTGGGCTTTTACTGCCTGCATGTCCTTATTCAGTGTGTGTGGCTATCACAGCTACCCGCTGGGAACACCATGGGGATTCTCAATGAGGAAAATGGTTAAATACCTCTGAAGTGCTTAGCACCATGTCTGGTATTTAGCGGTTTGTGGTGTCATCATCACTGTTATAACTCTGCCGAATCCTGATGCTCACAGAACATCCTGGTTCAGAATCTGAAGACCAAAGTGCACCTGCAGATATTGGGGTTCATGATGCTTCTGATTTAGGTGGCTGCTGTCTTTGTCAAGTTGATGATGCTGTAATGATGAGATAAACTGTGAACTTTATAAGAAATACTCTATTGTTACATGTCAAAGCAATTGTAAGGGAGATTAAAAGGTGAAAACTGTTATCTTACATCCGGTAAGATAATATGGTATTTGTGGACTGCAGTTGAAAGCTGAGATAGAGGGTATTGGGACAGAGGTTGTTCCTACAGAACTCTCCCAGGACTGCAGGAGGTGCGTGAAGCTGGGTTGGTGGACTGTGGCCTGAATCTTCCTCTCACAGCCTGGGAGGAAGACAGACTGCACCAGCTCTCAATCACCTTCACATACAGAAAATAAGATCAGAAACTTATTTCAGTGAGTGTTTCTGAAGCTGGGTAAGGACCCCCTCTAGCATTTATGTTTTTATGTAAAAATAGGAAAAACAAAACACTCTTCAAATCCAGTCTTAGCACTGGTCCTTAAAAGAACCTTTGTTATGACAGAAAGCCACTTTCTGCTTGTATTTTCTCAGCCCAACGTGGTGTTAGCTCTCACACATCGCTCCTGGGAGGGGGTTAGTACCACCTCTGAAGAGGGCCATTTGGCAATACCTGTCAAATTAAAGATGTGCATTCTCTTTGATTCAACTATTTTATTTCTAGCAATTTATCCTAAAGGTAAACTCATGTACAAGGTTGTTTATTGCAGCATTGCTTGTGATAGCAGAAGTTTGGAAGTAACTTAGATATTTATCAATATATGTTTAGAAATTATGACATGTCCAACAATGCAATATTAAGTAGCTGGGAAAAAATGATGGATTGAGAGGAAACACTTTCTAAAACTTTATTATGAAGTTGTTTAAAAAAAAAACATTGTGCAAAATATTGTGTATGAAGAATAGATTTGTAAAAGACAGGAGTGTGTATATACACACATATATTATATACGTATGAGTATGTATATATGTGCATTTGTGTGTGTATCTGAATAACCATAAGCCTCTCTGGATGAATACATAAGAAACTGTCCACTTTTGCCTTCAGAGAGGGACACTGGGCACTGGGGGATGGGGTGGAAGGAAAAGTTTTTTCACTATTCTTTTGTATCTTTTGATGTTGGAACCACATAGCAATTAACCTCTGCAATAAATAAATAAATACAATTTAGATTAAAATGAATAATAATTTTAAGTGATATTTGTAGGATTTCCTTAATGACTGTGTAAGAATGTTATTGCCTGAGAAGTACTTTAAAATGTAACTGCTGCATTCATGGTACAACTCACAGGTCCAATCTCCTTGAAAGGTGAGTACATAAGTCCAGTGGAAAGATCAGTCTACCCAGTCCCTGGAGGGGAACGCACCTTTCCACGGGGCTCCCATGGTGCAGAAGTGTTTTCCTTTATGTTTCCACTCTTGGGTCTTTGTCAATGATCACAAGAGAGTCTAGGCTGAGTCTGATTCAAAGACATGCACCAACAATAATGATTATGAAGAATTGCTAGCAACATTAATAATTAGCATTCTTACAGTGTCATTTCTAATAACAATTTAAAAATTATATGATGTATAAAAAATGGAACTCAAAATTGCACATATATATATACAAAAAGAAGCTAGAAAGAACTATACTAACATCTTGGTATGTCCTTAGTTGATAAAATTATGATAATTTAAAATTTTTCTTTTATACCTTGTTTTTGTCTTTTTCTAACTTTTCTACAATGCTATATTATTTTTCAATGAGGGAAAAACTATAATTTTTTATTCTAAAAATGCAAGCTCTTGCTAAGGCTGATTTTGTTGGTAGTTTAACTTGAGATTTCCAAGCAGACTTCTTGGAAAGAGACGATGTTTATTCACATGAATACATTCTAGGGTGTTTGCGTGTAAAACAATAAACTGTCTTTCCTTCTGCCATTGCTTGGATTACATTATGTATGTAGGTAATATTAAAATTAATAAGTTAATAAAAGTGGCCCCTTACTGCATTTTTTCCCGAGGGTGATTTTTTAACTACATAGGTTTTTCACTCTCCTCGTGGGGAGTAATTATACATACACATGACACACACACACACACACACACACACACACACACACACACACACGCATTTCTCCCCCTGACACATGTGCCCTGTGAGCCCATGTCTAGTAACCACAGCCAACTTGTCACTGAGGCTCAAACATCTTGGCTGTCACCTGGGGTCTCATGCTTCTCTGTGAGCCTTGGTTTCCCCACCTTTACATGGGGACTGAACTTTCTCTGAAGATGCAATGAACATGTTCTCTCAGATCCAATGATCTTATCAGGGTCCCACGTGCTACTCAGAAGAAAAGTGACTGATTGTGACATCCCAGTTTTCCAAAGCCCTTTTTGGAACCCAAGACAAGCTCAATCCCAAGGAGCTCCCAGAGGCTCCCTAGAGGTCTTCCCATAATTAACGATGTGGGTGTAATTATTTCTCCCCAGATGCTGAGCTCTCAGATCATAACTATGGACAGGGCTGGGGCCTCCTGCAGAGAAAAAATCCAAACACAAAAAACACCTTAATGTTCAGGTCAGGGTGGCCACTGGGGAAGATGGGATTGAGGTTAATTTGTGTGCATGCTGGCTGTACAATCAAGTTCAAGGAGATTCAGCCAAACCCTGTGTATGAGTCTCCTGTGGCTGCCACAACAAAGTGCCACAAACTGGATGGCTCACAGCAACAGAGATGTATGATCTCACATGTGGTTCTGGAGGCCAAAAGTCTAAAATGAGGGGGTCACTGGTTTTGTGCCTTTTGTGGCTGAGAGGCAGAATCTATCCCAGGCCTCTGCCAGCTTCTGCGATGGCTGGCTATCCTGCCTGTCCTGAGGCTTGCAGAAGCATCGCCCCAATCTCCATGTTCGTCACCACACGGTGTTCTCCCTGTGCGTCTGGGTCTTCGCATGGCCGTCTTCTTATGAGGACACCAGCCATGTTCAATTAGAGGCCAACTTACTCTGGTATGACCTCATCTTGACTTAACTAATTACATCTGTGACAACCCTCAAATAAGGTCACATTCAGGGGTTCTGGGGGTTAGGACTAAACGTATTTTTTTCTGGGAGCAAAGTTCAACTCATAACACCCTGGATTCCCTCCAGACCCCAGCACCCCTGAAAATCTCTTGATTCCTCCTAGAAATCCACAGACTGCCCCAAAACCAACAGAGTCCTCATCTGTCCTAGCATCAGCGACTTTTCAAACAGACCTCTCCAAAGCCCTGGCTTTTGTGGTTTAAAGAAGCCTAACGTTGCAGCCATGGTTTTAATTAAGGGTTGATGGGCCATGTCATGACATCATTAATAAAATGAGCATAATAAAAAGAAATAACTTAATATGGGGTGTGTGGGGGGGCAGCCCAGGATTTGTCATGAAATTGCATTATGCAGGCAATAAAATGCCATTTTAGAAAACACTGGCATGGCTTGGCTGCCCCGGGCTGTGCTTTGTTTACTAAGGAATTCCACTCATGTTCACGTTCTTGCACAGCATGTTGGGTCCAGACGCTGCCTGTGAGTGTGGAATGTGACTTATTCCCTAGTTGGTTGAATTGAGCAGGTTAACGCCAATCTGCTGTGTCTAAGTCAAGCTCTTTTCTGGAAGTCGAGCACTGAAGTTACCTGCATCCTCTGACAGTGGGGGTCGTGATGTGACAGGTTTTCTTGGAGCTGAGTGTCACTGGGCATCCTGCTGGGTAACCCAACTGAGACTCCACATCAGAAGCCAGAAGGAGAGTCCCCGGGTTTAGGATTAAACTCAGCTTTAACTAGGGGATTGGGGACCTCATCCACGGCTCTTGTTTCCTTGAAGCTCACAGATGAACAGAAACTTTGTAATGTTTTTTCAACTCCTTGCCTCCATTTACATGTTTATAAAATTTGCTTTCTTGGGAACTAGAAAGACTTGATCATTATGTTACATTCTGGGTGCTGCTGTTTAAGGAGAACATTGGTTAATGGGAATGTGGTCACAGACCATGGGGAGGCAGGGGGATGAAGGGCTGCTGCTTGGGGTTGTGCCCGGTGTCCTTCACCAAGGCACCAGGAACCCACTGCTCATGCCCTGAGCTACTGGGGCTGCTTCCACGCGGAGGGGGTGACTTTTTGCAGTTTGCCCACCCAGAGGACGTATCTTTCTTTAATTTGCATAAAGATGCCTTACAGGCTGGTATAGCTTTGGTTGAAAAGATTTGAACATCAAAGAAATAAGGAGGTTGGAAGCACCATTTTCAAATTGAACTCATCGATCAGTCCACTCACAGATAACTAATTGAGTGCCTATTATGCACCAGCACTGTTCTATCCATGGGCAAGAAGGGTTGGAACTGGAAGGTCCCTCTGGGTCTCAGAGGACACAATTTGCACCCATGGGTAGAAGTTACATGGAGGCACCAGATAGAAAGGAAACACTGCACTGACCAGAACATCTCTTGAAAAAGCAGTTTGGCGTTCTCTAGAAAGTTGAAGCAGAGAATTTCCTATAATCAGTAATTCCATTCCTAAGTGAATCCCCTGAAAAAGCTCATGCCCAGGTGCATTGGGACACCTGCACAAGACAGCTGATGGTAGCATCATCTTTACCTGCCCCAAGCTGTAAAGGACACACAAGTCTATCCACAGTAACATAAATAAATCAGTGGCCCTCGTCCTGGCTCTTACCATGGTGCAACTCAACTCACAGGGATGCCTGGGGCAATTTAAGAACCCTCTTCCCCATCAGACTTCGAGCTTGGGGTTCTTTATTTTTGCTCTCTGCTGCCTCCTAAGGACAAGCTAACACTGCCCCGTGGGCATACGACGCAATGTGCTTAATAGCAAATCTGCTTTCGGAAAGTCCCGCTGCAATCCTGAAGAGTCCTCTCAAGGCTCTAAGTGAGCCATGATCGCTCTAGCATCTGAATGTGGTTTTTTTTCCCAACAACCTTGCCTGGTGGGTCTATCATTTCTATTTTACAGGTGAAAAAACTGAGACCCAGAAAAGCCAAGAGACCTGTCCACACTGGGAAGTCTTGGAACCAGCATCTGCAGCCAGTTCCTTCAAGAAGCTAAGATGCTGATGCTCTTAAGGTTGGTCCAGACTGTCCCTAGGGATGAGCTGTGGGATGACTCATATAAGGTATTAAACAAATTTTCATGGTGAAAATAATCTGTATACAAGAAAAGGCATAAAGCCCGCATGCACATGTAACAGACAACTATCACATGAACCTCATGTCTTGACAGTCCAGTGGAGAAATCATGAGAGTCCCGGCCCGTCGCTCCTTCCCACACAGCACCTGCCAACCCCAGCTGATGGCCGAGCCCCTGACAGTTGCCCTTGCTCTTCCTCGCACTGACAGCAGAACAAGCAATGTTGGGGGTTCTGCCTGTTTTTGAATTTTACAAAAACACAGTCGCAGTGTGTGTGTCACTTTGGGACTCGAGGCTTCTGTTCAGCATTACATGGATGCATTTACCTATGGCCTGTTCATCACCACTCTTATAAGTGCCCTGTAGGGGCACGTGACTGGGGAGTATGGTGTATGATGAGGGCTTCCTGGAGGACTCGGTGATGGAGGCAGGTCTGGAGGGTGAGCTGGGTTAACCAGGTGAGGAGGGGCTCTCATCACTGTCACTGTATCTCTGTGCACAGGGGGGTCATGTGGCATGTTGGTCGTGAGTTTACACAGAGTGGGAAGTCACCCTTAGGAAGTCACTGACACACCCACCATCTGAGGTTGCTCAGGTTATCACCAAGGTGAGCACATGCCCTGTGGCACCTCGACTCCCAGGTTGGGGTGGGGTCAGAGAGCTGTCCCACCTGGTGTGGCCTGGCCTCAGGGGCTGTGAGGAATTTGGACCCATGGGTGAAGGGGCACAGGGAGGAAACAGATGCCCAATCTCAGGCATGGATTCCCTGCAAAATCCCCTGCACCGCAGTCCCTCTGCCCGCAGCCTTGGGAATACAGCAGAAAGTTGCCTTGACCTTGTGACAAGGGGCAACTTTGAAAACGAGAGAAAGGCTGGAGGCAGCGAGACAGAGCGGCACACCTGTCGCTGGGGTCAGGCTAACACGGACCGAGGCACGTCGCAAAGGGGTGGTGTGGGGTGATGGAGCCCCTGTGCAGCTGGTTCCAAATGAGGGGGATTGTCATGGGTGGGGCTGCCTTAATCAGTGGGAAGCCCTTTACAGGAGGGTTTAGACAGAGCGAGGGAGGGAGAAAGAGAGAGAGAAAGAGGGAGAGAGACAGTGAGAGATACAGAAAGAGAGAAAGAGAGAGGGAGAAAAAGACAGAGAAAAAAGAGAAAGAGACAGAGAGAGAGACAGAAAGACAGAGAGAAAGAAAGAGGGAGAGAGGGAGAGAGAGACAGAGAGATAGAGAAGGGAAAGAGAGAGAGACAGAGTGGGAGAGACAGAGCGGGAGCGAGGTCCGCCTGCAGGTAACACAGCCTTGGCTCATGCCCACGAGTCTCAGCTCACGGCCTCCCCTTCCTGCCCACTTGCCATGGAAACTGCAGACTTGCTTAGCCAGTCTCCACACGTGTGTGAGCCCCTTCCCAGTTCCCTGCAATGAGTCCCCTTATAGGTCCATGTATATGTGTGCCAGTCAAGGTCCATGCTGACAGATTTTGTCAAGGAGATGATCTAAAAATCTGGGTTTCCCTAGTTATTAATTAGATCGTCCTGGATCAATCATTCAGCCTCTTGGAATGGGAATAATCGTTCTTCAGAAAGAATTAAATGAGAAGAAAGGTATAAAGTCCTTAGCACTTGGCCATAAATAAATGTTAGGTATTGCCATCCTTATTATTGTGAATTGTAATAATTTTAAAGGACACTATTATTCTTCTAGAAAATTAGATGGCACTCCAGATAGAGAAACTGTGCTGATGGTACATCCCTCCCCCAACACACACAGGAACAGAAGAATTGCTGGAAACCACAATGAGGAGCAGTGGGTGCGAAGCCAGGCATTATTTTCTAGAAAACTAGTTTTTAACCTGACAATAAGAAATCAAGCTTAAATGCAATGTCCCTTGAGAAAGCGCACAGGCTGATGTATTTCACCTTCATTCTATGACAGGTTTTACTTTCCAAAGGTGGCCACAACAGTGTCTCCCTTCCTCATGTCCCTCCTACAAAGTGACATTCCCACTTCTCCAGCAAGAGCTGGGCTCTAATGCCCTCCCATGAGCCTGTGCTGGCCTTAGTGACTGGTTTGACCAAAGGCAGGCTGCAGAAGTGACCTTGTGGGACTCACAGGAGTGGGTTGTAGGAAGATTGACACCTGCCTCCTGGATCTCTTGGGATGCTCACTCTCAGGAGGCTCCTTCTGGTGAACCCAAATGCCATGTAGTGGTTAGACCAAGCCACATGGAGGAGCCACATACTGGACGTAGTCCATGAATGGCTGAGATTCCAGGCAACATACTGGGCCGGCCACCAGCATGTGTGTACACCATCTTGGATGTCTAATCAACATCTGACAGCAACCAGAGGGGCCTCTAGTGAGAACTGCCCTGCTGAGCCCCTCCTGAGTTCCTGACCCATGAGTCCTGCTGTTTAAACCATTAAGTGGTTTGTACCATATCGAGAGAGAACCAGAACAGGAACTAATGCAGAAGTGACTGATGGCCAGGTGCAGAGAGCTGATCTCAAAGGGAGTTTGAGTAGGATGCATGCTGGGGGTCTGAAGGTGGAGCTGGAGTTACCTGAGCTGGGTGCGGGCAGCACTGGAAGGGAAGGAGGGTGCAGCCAACGCAAGTTGGGGGCTTCAGAGAAATGATGGGCTTTGCACAAAGTCGCAGCTGGCTCGTGGTGGAGCTGGCATTTTAACACAGGTTATTCCAAAGCCAATGCCCTTCCCATTGAGTGAGCTGCCCCAAGAGGGGGAATGGATGCTGGCTGGAGCACAGAGAGGGCAGTGTGTGCAGCATTGAAGGGTGCAGGCTTGGGGGAGGGGGAACAGTCCTGGCTCTGGTGCTCCCTGTTGGAGGAAGCTGGGCAAGTTAGTTACCTCCCTGGGCCTCAGTCTCCTCATCTGCAAAATGGAATAATAACAGTAGCCACATCTCCTAGGCTGTCCTGAGGAATAAATCAGGACAGCAGCATCCTGGTTTGGCTTAACAGGTCACGGCCACACTGTCCAATATGGTAGCCACTAGCCACATGTGGTTCTTTACATTTAAATAAATTAAAATTAAACCAATTAAAATTTAGGTCCTCAATTGCACTAGCTACATTCCAAGTGCTCAATAGCCAGCTGTGCCCAGTAGCACATACATAGAACTCTCTATCTATTGCTGCACGTGTCAGACCAGCAGCGGGGAGCCAGGCCTGGCAGGGTGGTGGGATGGGAGGCAGCATTCTAGAAATGGGCAGATGTTGGCCAACCCTTTGATCTTTCCAGAATCCTCCCCAGTGGAAATTGGTGTCCTCCTGTAGGGAATTAAAGTTCTGCTTCATCACTGCCCTCTTCTGGGTTTATGTCTTAGAAATGACTCACAAAAGACATTCTGTACCATCAAGAAGGAGCTCTGCTGTAACATATGTTCAGCTAATCTTTAAGAAAATGAGTAAAACAGACACTTTAAAATTGCGTATTATTCATTGAACAATTCAATACGTGTATATTGAGCACCTACTATGTGCTTTTCTATGTACTGGGTAGCAGTGTAGGGAACCAGACCCAAACCCTCCCATTCACAGACCTTGTAGCCTACTGGTGAAAGAGAGAGAAAATATAAATAAACATGTGATAAATGTAACAAAATGAAAATAATAATTGAATTTCAGGCTGTGTTAAATGCTATCAAAAATATGGAGCCGGATGATAGTTTAGATGGGGAGGAGCCGGGTGGGTTCTCTGAGGCAGGGACATTTGAGGATGACCAAACAGTGAGGATGAGCCACTTCTGTGAATCACCTCGGGAAGAGTGAGCGAGTGACCCAGCCAGCAAATTTGGGAACCTCAAGCTGGGGAGGAGCTAGGAGTGGAGGGACAGAAAAAGATGATCATGAGGTCAGGGTGTGGGCGGTTTAGGGTCAGGCCTTGAAGGTGGACAGGGCCAGAACATGTAAGCCAGGGTGAGGACATTCAAATTCATTCCAGGTGCAAAGGGCTGCCACATTAACACCACCAGCAGTGGCCACGTGGAGATGTTTGCTGCGTTAACCGTCCCGACTTCCCAGACCAATGACTTTGCTGGAAGTGCTTCAGACACACACGTTATAAAAAGTGTTGCTGAAGAGATGTTCCCTGCTCTTCTTTGATGGGATTCTTTCTCCTCCCTTCCTAGACATCATTCAGACTTCCTACACAAAAGAGGAAAGATGTGCCCCTTCTCCCAGTGAGCCGTTTCCACACCCTCCCCAAATTTGGCCTCTCCACCAGCTTCTTCTGTCCCGGGATGCAGGGAGGTCCAACAGGTGGGATCTTTTATCAGTCTCCATCCTAGACAGCTGGACATCAGGTGCCAAAGCAAAGAGTACAAAAGAGGCCACTGGAGAGAACTGCTCCAACATGAGCTGGGACAGCCCTGAGGCACGTGGTGAACCCTAAATAGGTTAGGTGTAATGAAGTGTCTGGTCAAGCCCTTTGCAAGAGGTGTCACACCTGTACCCAGGTGCACATGCTTTTACCTGTATGGACTAGATCTCGAAGGATGTAGGCAAGAAAGTGATACTGCCCTTGTCTCTTGGGAGGCAAACTGGGTGGCTGGGGGCAGTGTGGACAGGGTGGAATTACCGTTCACTGTAAACCTTTTTGTACCTTGTAAATTTTGTTCTGGGTGCATGTGTTACTTACTCAAACATATATGAATCTCTATTCATAATAAATAGTTCTAAGTAGAAGACAATGATCATCTCTCATACGGTCATATGCTATGAGAAATGTGACATTTCATAAGGATATATTATTCCATAGTGAGAACATATGATCTTATGGAATTTTGAATCTAAAACAGGATGTTAGAGATCTTGCCCCGTCCTTACATTTCAGACAAACAAACGGAGATCCAGAGAAATCAGGAGATGCATCCGAGGCCATGCCTCTGGTGTGGGGCTCAAATGAGATCAACCTCAGGTCTCCTGCCACCTGCCTCCTGCTCTCAGGATGTGCTCCATTGGAGAGGAAGTTAGACTAGATGCTCTCTCTGTGGAACTTTCCATCTCTACGTTTCTAAAATCCTATGTTTTATTTAAATAAAAAAAAAAAAGGAAAAAAGGTCCATGTGATGGCTTTCTTATTTTCCAAAAGAAAAATGGAGACTTATCTGATCTGGGGTCTGTGGGCAAGTTCTGCATTCAAGAAGCCTGTGGACCATGTACTTTGGAGGATGAAGGATGGTGTTTTGGGCCATGTTGGAGGTTTATGGACAGAGTGGAGGACTGGGAGACTTTTCGGCAGGTCCTAAACATTGTCAAATGTGGAGGATTTTATGCTGAATAACTGATGAGGATTTAATGTATAATAATCCCTGGCATTCATACAAAATACTTTCTTAATTTATTCTCATTTAACCTTGTTTATATAGCACTTACCCTGTGTCAGAAACCATTCAAAGTGCTTTATAAAAAAAAATTAATTTGTTTACATGAGCACTATTTCAAGGTAATTCCACGTGTGAAATTTGGAGTCAGAAAGACTTGGATTTAAATCCTGGTTCTGCCTCTCTCATTAACTGTGTGACATAGGACACGTTATGTAACCTCTCTGATCCTCAATTTATTCATCTGCAAGTGGGGATATTACCAATTATCTCATAGTCTTGTGAGAAATAATGTTGTAGTTTGAACCATATGAGATTACTGACCTTCAACCTATTTCAATTTACAAAACTGGCAGTTTTACGTGGCTCAAACTGACATATGCCCAGCACATGGAAAGTGCTCAATAAATAATAGCTTCTTCTTTTTTTTTTTTTTTTTCAAATTCCTTCATTTGAGAGGAGCTAAGAAACTACAAGAATTTTTCCTACATGTAAGACCCTGCATTTCTCTCTTTAGTATCCTTAAGTCCTTTGATGTCTTTATCCAAAATTATCTTTCGACAGAATGAGACAAAATGACTGAAAGGCTTTCACTGAGTCCCAGCCTCTGAAAAGATGGGAAACTTCAACGATGATTCTTAAAGTCACCATGGCTCTCTTTTCCGAGGACTTCAGCACCAGGGAAAACTGCTTCCCAAAGAGGGCGACTCACAGCCAGTTTCAGTGATGAATATGGGAACAGAGAGCTCCCAAGACAGGACTCCTGGTGATGCGAATTCCTCAGCCATATGTTACCCTTGCAAGGTGGGGGGCCCCATCACAGCCTCTGACAAATGCTCAGCTCCTGATCCAGCGAGCCGCAGGAGGTGAGATTCACATGGGCTAATTACATCAGAAGATACCCGACCCGAGACCCTTTCTAGTCCCTTTCCTGCCTGAACGCCGTGGCAACCAACATGGAAATGCCATTCTGTCTCTGGGGTCCCACCCCTCAGATGTCAGCGCCTTTCTCTGGGAGGGGAACAGATGTGTGTGCATATTGCTAACTCCTACCCGAACAGAGAGGTCACACGGCTCATGTCATGGAAAAAAATGTCAAAGCACGAAGGCTTTGGGGTAAACCAAAAGGATGATCACAGGAGCCCAATAACCACTGATCAGGAATTAAATCAAAAGCCTTCAGTCCTGGAGAAAGCAGCTGTCACCCTGCCATTCCGCAGCTCTGCAGTTGACAGCAGTAAGGTTCTCACACGTGTTTAGAGTGACATCATGGGTCCAAATCCTCATCACTAAATCACGTAAGTGTCCACCCTGTGTGTTAACTATGTTGAGGATGGTATAAAGAAAGTCCCACAAATAGAATTCCCAAGGGTTTATACTGGAGGGTCCAGTCTGCTAGCACAGTCACCCTGGGTGATCTCACTGCCTTCTGATGTGGTAATGGCCAAACGCTGGGGCAGTGACCCGGTCAACACACATCAATCATTCAGAAGGCTGAAATATCTGCCCACTCCATCACTACCACCCGCAGCCCCCCACCCCCTCTGCTGGCTTCAGTGCAGCAGATTCTCCACCCTGGGGGGGCCCTGCCCATAGATTGCTTTGCAAATAACCATTATCATATAAAAGGCCATCACCAGGAAAACAGATACTTGCTTATGTTGTAAAGATGCAGTGAAAGATGTACACTCGATAGGTTAAGGAACATAATGTTTAAAATGTGCACTCTGGAAATCAGAACAGCACACGCAGCATTTCCCACCTGTCATGGCATTTCCTCCTTATTATTGCTATGAATACATTTGTGTGTGTGAATGCACATGTTAAGCAAATATCTTTCTTCTCTTTCCTCCTCTCTTAGTCCCTTAGCACATAACATAAGATGTATTGACTTTACATCAGCATTATAGTATTGCTAATTTTACATCATAGTACTTAAGTTATGGGATCTCAGCAGAAGAGAGCACGTCACTCAAGGACTTTACCTCCTCTTCCAGGGAAGAAATTAATGCTTTCAGTTGTATAATGTTAGGTGGAATTAGGATCCTGTTACTGCCTTTGTTTGGTGATTAAGCATGGTTTAAAGAGATGTGTATGGGTGCCAAACTGACAAGGGGAGGACTTCTGATGGTTAATTTTGCACGTCAACTTGACAGGGCTAAGGGATGACCAGATAGCTGGTGGTATGTTATTTCTGGGTGTGTCTAGGAGGTGTTTCTGGGAGAGATTAGCATTTGAATCAGTAGACTAAATACAGAAGATTGTCCTCCTCGGTGTGGGCAGGCACCGTTCTCCACTGAGGGCCACAGTGGAACACAGCACTAGAGGAGAGAAAATTCTCTCTCCTCTGGACCTGGGATGTCCATCTTCTCCTGCCCTCAGACATCAGAGCTCCTGGTTCTTGGGCCTTCTGACTCCTGGACTTATACCAACAGCCAGTTCCAGTTTCAGGCCTTCTGACTCACACTAAATTACACCAGCGTCTTTCCTATTCTTCTGCTTACTGATGGTGGATCGTGGGAATCCTTGGCCTCCATAATTGAGTGAGCCAGTTCCTACAATAAATCTCTTTTTACGTGGACCTCAATGCATCCTGCTGGTTCTGCACCCCGACCAATACACTGCTTATGAACTATCAGTACAACCTTAGAAAGTTTTAAAAGGAACCTGGTTCAAGCCTTCTTGCAGATCTGATTTTAAGGCCAGATAGGGAAAATACAAGATGAGCCTGGAGTATCTTATATTTCCAGAAAGTAAGAAAATATTTCTTTTAATGAGGATGGGGGCGTATGTCAGAAGGGCGTAGGGGTCAATTTCCCAGTGGCGAAGCCTGAAACAATTTGAGCAACACAATAAATAATGAGAGTATTAGATTATTATTATTATTATTATTACCCAAACAATAAAATCAATATCCAGAGGCCGTACTGACATATATATATATATACACATACAAACATACATAAATAAATAGATGGAAGGGAAGAGGCAGATCTTCCCTACAGAAGAGTTCCAAATCATAAATGTACAAGGACTAAGAGAGATAAGAAGTCACCATCAGTAACAGTGGCTGTGAATCCTGACGAATGCTAAAACCAGTGGGCAGAACTTCAGAGAGAACCAGGATGGCTGCACAGCCTCAAAGTATCTCCCCTAAAAGATATGTTACTCACTGGTGGGTTTTATCATGGGACCACGAGTTCCTTCACACTCCGCCCTCCAACAGGTACAGCTTAAGTGTGGGTTGGATTTAGTGACTTTCTTGTAACCAAATAGAGTATGGGAGAGGACAAATGGAAACTTTATAGTAGAGATACCCAGCAGACACCACCAGAACTAGGTGGCCAAGGTCAACGCCACCAGCGGTAAGTCTGTTGGCAGCTTGCACCCCTGACACGCAAGGATGGGAGGGCACATCCCTTCTGTGAGGGTGTCCCCAAAGTTCATAACTGCAGTCTAATCAGGACAAAGCATTAGACAAACCCAGTGTGAGGGACACGCTACAACACACCTGACCAGGACTCTTCAAAGGGTCACGGTCACGAAAGATGAGGAAAGACAGAGGAGCAGACACAGAAAGGAGGAGCCTGAGGAGATGTGAACGGTAAGTGGGAGGTGGTGTCCTGGATGGGATCCTGGAGAAGAAAGGGGACAGTAGAAGGAAAACCAGGGAGATCTGAAGACAGTCAGTAGTTTCGTTGGGAGCATGTAGCAAGGTTGGTTTCTTAGTCCTGATGAATGAGCATGGTCGTTTGCGAAGCCACCATCAGGGAGGTGAGGGAAGCATATTCAGAAACTCCCTGTACTAATGTGGTACCTTTGAAAATCTAAGATTGTTTCAAAATGAAAAGATTTTAAAAAGTGCCTGTTTCCTAGGTTTCCTTCCCTTCCCCTTGACTATCACAAGGTCGAGGCCCATTACTTGACAGAATGGGAGAAAGGTTAACTAGAACCCTTGTGCACTGCTGGTGGGAGCATGACGTCAGACAAGCACCTTGGAAAACAGTTTGGTAAGATCTGCTAAACCCAAACACACAGCTGCCCCGTGATGCAAGAATGCCACTGCTAGGCAGGTACCCAACAAAAATGCAGGCGTGCATGTGCGTGTGTGTCTACCAAAGGGTACACACAAGAATGTTCATAGCAAATTCATGCATGATAGTCAAGTGCTGGAAATGGCCCAGATGTCCGTCAAAACGAGAATGGAGAAACATGTTATGGTATATTCACATATGGGTATGGCTGTATACAGCCACGTTCTCACAGTGAGGTCCAAGGATCTCGGCAGTCCCTTAGACACACTGAGGGCAACTGAGAGGTCAATGCCATCTTCATGTCACCACTGAGTGTGCGGAGCTTTTTTTACTGTCATCACCTGAGTGTGCGGAGCTTTACTTGTAGAGGCCACCTGACGTGCAATGTGAACACAGTAGCATGAAGTAATTCAGAAGAGAGAACCAAGATGCAGACAGGAGATGACAACCCTCTTTCTTTGGTGAGACACAAAGAGATGGGTAAAAAGGCAAATCAATGCCACTCTGTTCACTACAATTTTTGAAAGTATAGTTATTTTTATTAAAAAAGTTATTTACATTAGCATGTAATGAGTTTATCATTGTTATTCCAAATGAACTAATAAATTGGTATTTTTAAAAATTCCTGTTTTGTTTGTCTTTTCACAAATGTTCATAGACATAAAAAACCAAAATATATAGACAAAGTTCTCTGGAGCCCCACACAGGGCTCAGGTGAATCTCGCAGACATAATGTTGGGGGACGGACACTAGACATAAGAGAGGCTGCGTCCGGGTCCGAGTGTAGACGGTTCCTGAGCAGCCAGAACCATCTCTTGTGAGAGCAGTCACACTGGTGGTCTTCTTTGGGGGGGCACAGGATGGCTTCTGAGTGCTGGTCCGGGTGCACTTCCCAAGCTGGTTGGTGGCGACAAGTCCTGGTTGCTTTGCAGCCCTCATCAAACTTAAGCCTTGTGCATGGTGCCCTGTGCCTCCCCAGAGAGGGATGCAGGATGCTCTGGTCTTAATATGTGAAATAACCACATCGCAGGACAGGGGGCCCCACAGCCAAGCTTCAGGACCAGCTGGCCCTGAGTTCAAATTCCAGCCTTGTCCTTACTAACCTCTCGGTTCTTAGCTCCTTCACTTGTGAAATGGAAACCCTGATGTTTGCCTGACATCTGGACCCGTCTGGCATGTAGTCAGTGTTCCCTGAATGCTAGGATGATTACTGATACCTTCTGTGGATTTTAAAACACAGTTTTCACCTGTGGCCCACGTGGCGTGGATGGTTTTGCGAGCATGTCCCTGAGGAAATGAGGAGCCCTTACATTTCTCACACGTGTCCAGACTGGCTCTAGGTGTGTGCCTGGAGGGAGGCACGGGTTCGACGCTTCTAGCAATGCTAGAGCTGGGGACTTAACCATTGCCGTGTCCGCCCTCAGCCCTCGGCTGGTATGTGGAGCCCTGGGAAGAAGCATTCCAGCTCCCGAGCCCACATCCTACCACACATGAGCACCGATCCCAGGAGCAGAATCACAGCCTCCCTGGCCACACCTGCTACTCCACTGTCTGCGTCACCAATAAGCATCATGCCCACGAGTGTCTCTGGAGGGAGGATGGTGTCCCTTCACCCACTGCAGGGGAATAGTTACCACCAACCTCCCCTTCCCTCTCCTCACCTGTCAGGTCAGTCCTTGGAGGTAACAAGCCAGGATCAGCCAGTCACTGCCCTGGAGCAAAATGGACCCTGCTCTGAGACCTGACACAGTAACAGTCAGCCTGGTCCCTGTTGAACCGTGCCCCTCACTTAGCAGTGGTGCACATGGAGTTCAGGAAACGCACTATTAGATCTTCCCTCTCCCTTACAAAGAAATCCCCCAAGTCCTTTTGGGAGCCTCCTGGCCCCCTCTCAGGATGCAGCTCCAGGGCCCACAGGTAGGAGATACCTCTTCATGCCAGGAGAGCTAACCAGCTCATTAGCAAGGACAGCCACTCCCACTACCCTCTTGGCACAAGCCAAAGGCTGTATTTCTAATAGTAATTAATTGACGCCAAATAGTAACTAATGGGCCACATTCCTCCTCCAGTGAAGTGCATAATTTCCTGCTCCTGGAGCTGGGGATGGGCTGCTCTCTTGTTTTCTTTTAATCTGGTTTGAAAGATGATGCTCTCCTAGGCGCAGGGACGGAGCCTGGCCACCCCATGAAGTCATCGGTGTGGCATGTGCAGCTTCACTGAGCTCAGAGATAGGAACCGCCAACCATCATGGCCCCTTAGTGGCCTCAGGAGCGTGGGTGAGAAACCTAATTAGCCATGGTCCCAATTTATTAAAAATCATAAATATTCCTCTTGGAGGCAGTGTGGGAGTCGGAGGAGGAAGGCTGTGGCCTCTGGCTGATGCATGCGTGTATGTGTGTGCATGCATGTGTGTGCATGTGTTTGTGCACGTGTTTGCATGCATGGGTGTGCGTGCATGCATGTGCATGTGTGTGTGTGTGCATGTAACATGTGATTGGTTTCAACAAGTATGATGCAGCAGGCAGAGGCATGAATGTGGCTCAGTAGTTTAAGAACATGTCCCAATACCTGCAGAAAGACATGGGTTTTCACCTTGTTTTGCAGAAGTGTCAATAACTGCAAATCATCATCATTCACTTGTCCCAATATTTGCTGGGTTCCTGCTGGAAGCTCAACCCTGTGCTCAACACTGGAAATAAAGAGACGAATCAGACATGGCCCTTTTCATGCAGCAGTTCTCAGTCTCTGAGGGTGACCCACAAAGAGACAGACATTCTGGGCATAGCAATTACACAGTAATAACAACAATTGTCTGCCTGTGTAGGCTCATGACAGGGCATTGCGTGGGTGGTGCTGGCACTGTACAACAATCCTGGATGATGGCAGTCAGTGGCAGAGACTCCACTGCCCCCACACCTGCTTGGCCTTCCAGGAAGTGTCTCCACAGACACAGCAAGGTGCTGTCAACTCAGCCACTCCATCCCCTGGGCCTTTGCCCCTGGTGGTGGCCTGGTGACGGCGCCTGCTAGTGCAGTTTGAACAAGAGTGGTCACATTGCAACCAAGGCTGTATGACGAGGGGGGTCCTCTCTACCCCTGTCCCCCTCATTGGCTGAGGCACAGAACAAGCCCCCAGGGCAGGGGTGTTAGTCTATTGGGTCTGGACCCTCAGCATCTGATGAAGCCTATGGAACTGCATCAGGATGATGCTTTGAAATCCATGAAATACATATCTAGTTTCATTCTTCTGCATATGAATATCCAGTTTTCCCAGCACCACTTGTTGAAGAGGCAATCTTTTCCCCAATGTAGATTTTTGTTGCCTTTGTCTAATATCAGATAGCTATAAGCCTGAGAAGTGATTTCTGGGTTCTCTATTCTACTCCACTGGTCTGAATGTATATTTTTATACCAGTACCATGCTGTTTTGGTTACAACAGCTTTGTAGTATAATTTGAAGTCAGGCAGAGTTATGCCTCTGGCTTTGTTTTTTTTGCTCAGGATTGCTTTGGCTATTTGGGATCTTTTGTTTTTCCATATGAAAAATAAGATTGTTTTTTCCATTTCTGAGAAGAATGTCATTGGTATTTTGATGGGGATTGCATTGAATCTGTAGATTGCTTTGGGTAGTATAGACATCTTTACAATTCTTCCAATGCAAGAGCATGGAATATCTTTCCATCTTTTTGTGTCTTTAATTTCTTTCAGAAGTGGTTTGTAATTCTCAATGTAGACAAAGGAGCTGAATAGACGTTTTTCAAAGGAAGACATACAAATGGCCAACAGATACATGAAAAAATGCTCAGCATCATTAGTCACCAGAGAAATGCAAATTAAAACCACATTGAGATACCACCTCACTCCGGCTAGACTGGCTATAATCAAAAAGATGGTGAACAACAAATGCTGGCGAAGGTGTGGAGAGAAGGTAATGCTACTGCACTGTTGGTGGGAATGTAAATTAGTACAAACACTTTGGAAAACAATTTTGAGGTTTCTCAAACAACTACAGATAGATCTTCCATATGATCCAGCAATCCCTCTTCTGGGCATATATCCAGAGGAATGGAAATCAACATGTCAAAGAGATTCCTGCACTCCCATGTTCATTGCAGCTCTGTTTACAATAGCCAAGATATGGAACCAACCTAAATGTCCATTAATAGAAGATTGGGTAAGGAAACTGTGGTATATATACACTATGGAATACTACTCTGCCATAAAAAAGAATGAAATACTCCCAGTTGCAACAACATGGATGAACCTGGAGAAACTTATGTTGAGTGAAACAAGCAAAGCACAGAGGGATAAATACTGCATGTGCTCACTCACATGTGGGAGCTAAGAGAAAAAGGAAGGCAAGAAAGAAAGACCACAGTAGTCCCATGATCCAACAGAGGGAGGGAACATTCCTAGGGCTACAAATTGAAGTTGAGGGCAGGGGAAGGGGAGGGAGGTTGGGGGATAATTGGAAGGGGCAAAGGGTACAAAAGCAATTTCTGGTAATGGGCATGTCCCCAATATGAATCTGGCCCCGACATCATGGGCAGGAGGGGGAACAATCAGCTTTGTATCTCATGAATATTCGTAATAAATAAATAAATAAAATAAATCCATGAAATACTTTGGAGTAGAAAGAAAATCAGTCACATTGAAATACATATAAACATACGCAACAACTTATAAACCTCTGTGCACACTTTTTTACCAATGTTTTCAGTAACAAGATGTAATAGCTGCTGCCATTCAAATGAAGTAGACAAAGTTTTGCAATATCCACAAGGGAAACATGATAGGAAAATACCTGATTTCCTCAGGCCAGAAGGTTCAAAGGTACTGCTAGCACCACAGCTGCGGTTGCCTGCAGTCAGGACGGGAGCCAAAACTACGTTTCCACTACAGGCTAGCGAGAATAAAGGTGGTCTGTTCTTACCACCCCGGCCCATGAATCTCCTGAGCTCCCTGGGGTCCATGAGTGCAGGTTGTGAGCTCTGGCCCCGGGGGTAGGATCCTGAGGCCCCAAATCACACGGTGGAGGAGAGAGCCGCCTGCCAACCCAGGAAACGCCTTCCAACTGGATTCCCTATCTTTGCTTGTGTGAGTCCCAAGCAGCAAGTGGGAAGAATTGAAGAAAAGCAATTATTAAGATCTTAACTAAACATAACGGGTTCCCAATTTTGTGCTTGCCCCGCAGCCCGTGTTAGAGTTCTCGTCTGCATCCCACGTGGGTGAGTGTGTCACAGAACTTCTTCTCAAGGGAGAAATAAAGGCATTGTATTAATATTTCCCAAACATATGCAATCACTTGAAAATGCCCCCACACAGTGCAGACTAATGAGTCCATTCCTCCATGAGCAGCCTTGAAATCTAATTTTTGATGATGTAGTTGAAATTGCTTTGAATACAATAGGAAAAAATGGAAGGGAACACTGTCCATTTTTATGACGTGCCTGTACATGTTAAATTTCCTATTAGATGTTTTCCATATTATCTCATCTAGCTAGAAGCTGAAGATGCTGATCTCTGGCACTGTGTGACCCCGAAAATCATGTCAATGGGTTGGTTAGGGTGCAAGTAGCAGATATCCAAGCTCATTTAAATATAAAGGGAATTTATTGGTCCATGAACCTGGGAAGTCCAGAGACAGGATAGGCTTCAGGCTTAGTTTGATCTAACAGTTGACAATGTCACCAGAGCTGTGTTTCTCCCTCTCTGTGGTGGCTTCACCTTCAGAATAATGTTCCTTGTGGTACTCAGGTAGCTTCCAACAGCACCAGGGGGTTCATGCTTCTGTTCACCTACAGGAGAAGAGAAGATGTCTTCCCTACCTTATCTTACAAAAGTCCTGAGATTTGCTCTGATTGGACTACGTTATGTCACAAGCTCATTTTTGAATCTATAACAGTATCAAAGAAGATGGAGTATGTGGTTGTCCCAAACCACCCAGAGCCCACTCAATCCACGTGACTAAAAGGTTCAGATTCCTACTAGGAATCTAGGGCGGTAATAGATGCTGAGAAGACAGCTAACTACAGTCAGTGCAAAAAAGAAAAAAGGCATTAATAATAAGAGCAAACTGCCATGGCCCAGCACCATGCTGCTCTGTCACCTCACCCCGTCTGCCTGCAGGCAGTGCCTCATTTCATTCTCAAGCACCCCTGAAATGGGGATTCTCATATTCTCCCCATTTTGTAGATGAGCAGACTGAGACGAAGAAGGACTCTGTCTAAGTCTAGGTGTCTCACCAGTGATAGTCTTCACTGCCAAGTTCCTTGTTCTTTATCACCATGCAGTACTGCTTCCCCAGGAGACACTACCTCTCTCCCACCTCAGTTTCCTCATCTGTAGAGTGAGTTGGGTTGACTTCATTACCTCTAAGGGCCTTTACAGTGCTGGATTTCACTCTTCCTAAAAGTCAGGAACCCTCATTTCCACTCTCAGGTCATTGCTTACTCCCCATGTGACCTTCAGCATTCACACTCCTCTAGGTCTCTGGCTCCCACCAATGACATGAGGTGGTCTGGAGGCTGAGGGATTGGCCCTATTTGTGGCTGCAGGTCATGGGCACACATGTGGTATATTTTGGGTACACCTTCAGGGAGGGTGGGGGTGGAGAGAAGACTCCCCCAGGTCAGGAGAAAAGGCTCCTAGTCTGATGGCCCAGGTGCAGTGAGGGGAGACCAGGCTCATGGGGGTCTCATCGGCAGCCTATGCAGTACTATGGGTACAGACTGCATTTTAGTGGCCCTTTTTCAAATTGGCATTTGAGATCAGATGAGGTGATCACCAAGTCAGCCAGTGTAAAACCTAGGAATAACCAATTCCAGCCTATTCTTTCCCCCCAGAGTGCTGAGAGCCTTTGCTACGGCCAAGACATTATGTCCCACAATAGCTGGGTCAATCCAACACTACCAGCCGATGAAACAAACAAACAAAACCCACCCAAAACCAGTGCACTCTGTTTTCATCACCATTATAGCCATTGAACACCAGGGCAGACATTGGGTTAAGGGGGCTTTTTCACAGCTCAGTCATTGGGATAACTAGATACTGATCATGTTGACTCAACTCTCACGGGAATAGTTTTTATAATGGATCTCATTGTCAAATGTTTGCTCCCTGACCACCTGGCACTTGACCCTGGCATGTATGCAAAACGGTCATCCTCAGAGCCGGAGTCTGTGGTGTGCTAATAACATTGCACAACCAGCTCTCGGGGCCTGAGTGCTTGCCAATTACCGTGGTGTAAATACTCTTGCTGTGGCCCATCTCAAGCCTAGAGCACACACACAATCAGTGCTGGGGAGTATGCGCAGGCTCCAGCACACCACTGGCTGGAGGTAGTGTGTGGTTTTTCATGCAAACTGAGACAGCTTGGAGAGTGAAGGGGACTCCAGCGATGGTGACACTGGACAACAGGCGTAAATTGGGACTTTGCCAGGCACACGGGGACATCTGGTCACCCTCATTAGAGATCAGAGGGGCCTTAGAGACCATCTGTCCAATGCTCATTTTTTAGATGAGGAAACTGAGGCTGAAAAAGGGGAGATAACTTGCTCAAGATGTTGGACCATATTATGTAACATTACTATTATAATTCCTTTATCAAGAGCACCTCATGTGCATTAGGGAGAAAAGGCAGAATATTTGCTGGATGTCACAGAAGACCAAGGCAGCACATGCCGTGGCTCAGAGTCTGGTAATAGCTTAATTATCCTGGGGAAAAAAATGTGTATTGGCTACACCTGCTGATCCATGAAATTGCTGTTACTCAAGGAGTCGTCTATCATCTGCCCTCTTGAAGCAGGGAGGAATGGCATCTAAGGCTGTGCGTTTTGATGCCCACACAGACTCCCGCAGTGACGCGGCGGGAGGGACACTGGCCTGGGGGTGAGGAATCCTGGGCTCAGGCTCCATCTCTGCCTGAACTAACAAGACGTCCTTCAGCTCACACTCTCCCCTCCCTGCATTTCACATTCTTTTCTTAAAACCAGTGTGTCAGTTTAGAAGATGTGTTTTTGCCTACAGTATTTTTTTTTTTTTTCTTTTTTTAGAAATGTGCTCAGGGCATCTGCTCACCAATTCAAAAATTTCTCCACTTACTACCACTCCCTATTGTCTAATGGCTTGTTTCACTCATTTAAATTTCATGATTGGCACATTCTCTGAAGTTGGGCTGTCAGATTTAGCAAATTAGTATTATTAGTATAAGTAAGTAACATTTGGGACATACTTATACCAACACAGTATTTGTTTTTGATCTGAAATTCACGTTTAACAGGGCATCCTGTGTTTTACCGGGCAATTTTACAGACATTTGAGTTTGAGACCCCTAGACTATAAGGTATATTCTAGCTCTAAAAGTTCATATACTGGTATCCATCAATTCATCCAGTAAATGTTTGCTAGTTGCTTACTGTATATATTTTTTGCCTTCTGGAATATACAGTTGGAAGCCCTGTGAACCCAGAATCTATGTGGTTCAGCCTCAAAAAAACTGTTGCAATCAAAGATACACTGTGTAGCAATCAGAAGTAATTTCAGACTCGCTTATATCCTTGCACTTCTCCAAAACCACAAGGAGCCTGGGCACACCGTCCCCAGCAGAAGATCTTCCTCATCCACCCTTTGCCTGAACACCCAGACACTGCATCAGGCTGTAATTTCTTCCAGGGCTCTGTTCACTCTGTGCCCTGACTCACTGTCCTCTCCCTCCAGCCCCTCCCTCCTTCATTATGTTATAAACCTGGCTGCTCATTAGCAGAACAGACTTTCCTTTGGGAGTAGGAAAGAGGGAGAAATGATGTTGCCAACTCCAGAATATTCTGCCGTGGCCCTAGGGGACAGAGGAAACACATGAACATGTCTATGTTTATAATTTGCATTCTGTTATCTGAGCTTAGCAAAAACCGTGTTCCTGCCTTCAAAGACACAGAGCACAAGATACACCTAGTAAAACACTTAGAAAATACAACAGCAGGACAGCAACGGTGTACCAGTGTACCGTTTCAACACTGGGAATGTAAATACCAGAGGAACAAAAGCTAGGGAGAGGTCAAGGCAAGGCTGAGGAAGCCAGGACAGGTTCCTTGAATGGTCCCGTAGCAGGTGCTGCCAGGCGCTGCACTCAGCCTAAACGCTTCCAACTCCTGGTGCCCACACCCCTCTGGCTGGGGGCTGCCCAAAGACCCTGGAGTGTGGTCTGCCCAACATGTCGCAGGTTAGAAGAGCCAGAGCATTTTACAACCCCTTCTCTCCAGAAGTAGCCTTGAACCAGTGACAGATGAGGGTTGGGGTACAAACACCCCAGATCCCCCCCCTTGGGTAGGATGATTCTGAAGTCTGTACTGCCCCTTGTTTCCCATTGCTTGATAATGACCACCCCCACCATGCACACACGCATGCACTAGCTCCTCCCGTCTCCTGTTCCCCTCCTGCCCACTCCCCTACTGGTGTTTCCTGGGATCACTTCCCAAAATCCTTGTCTTGGTTGTGCCTGAGGACACTGGCGACAGACGCCCAGGTCTGGGAGAGGTCCCTGAGGTTTGCTTGAAGAACACACTTCCTGCAGGTGAGTCCCTGGCTAACTCCTGCTTTCAGAAGCTCACCAGCCTGATTAAATCAGATGCCCCCGGCTCACAGATGGAGCAGAGGGGCTCTGAAAGTCTCCTGGCATTTTCCCGTGAATAGAGACATCTATTTCTCTCCCTCGTTTTGCCACCGCCCTCTTCACGCTCTTTCTATTCCACAAAGGAGAAGCAGGGATCGCCACAACAGAGCCCTCTGGCTTTGCTTATTAACAGGTACTGTCTGAAGAGCAGTCATCACAGTAATAACAACAACATATCCTCAAAGAGACTTACTCTGTGCCTGGCAGTGTGTGAAGTGCTTTACCTGTACTGACCCTATTTTGTCTTCTCGACCCCATGAGGAAGTACCTGTAATATCTGTGCTTTACACATGATAAAATGAGACACAGAGAGGTCAACTGACTTTCCCAAGGACACACAGCAAGGACGTCAGGCATCAGAACTCATACCCAGGAGGCCTGGCTCTGGGGCCCTCACTCTCAAGATGCCAGCCCCGAATGGACCACGATCATATATGTAATAACTGCTCTAGAATAAAACAAAGACAACCAGAGAGAGTCCACTCTAACTAGCTTTTCCTAGATATGCCCTCAGATGCAGTGAGCCAAAGACCAGATAATTCACCTGCCAACTCTTCATCCAGTGGATGAGTTACACTCCGAAGTTATCAGAGGTCACTTAGAGGTTCCAAACAGGGAGGGAACACACGATTCAAACCTCTTTGGTCTGGAAACACATCCAGAGGGATGCCTTGTGCATTTCCCCTTATTTCCTATTTTGTCCTGGGTAGAAAACCCACGAATGAGGACGATGCTATGCTTCGCCCCCGCTGCCTGCTAAAATTTAGGAACAGGGGTGGGAGTTAAACATCACCAACCCTGCCTGGAACCTTTTAGGGATGGATTCAAGCCACTTCTCATTTTATCCAGATCTTTCCATCCACGACTGGAGAACATGATATGTTACACTTTACAACCATTCGAGCCTGTAATCTACCAGTGATGTGTATGTCTTTGGTGCCCATCCGACCTTCTGGCTGGCCTTGCCCCAGTCACCAAACACCCTGCCCGGCCAGCTTCTGCCTCCTGGGAAGGCTTCCAGGGAAATCTCAAGGTGAGATGCGAGCTCAGGGGTCTAGTGAGCATTTTGCTCACACAGCGTGGCCTTCCTGTGAACTTCAGCTCTCTTCAACTGACCCCAGAACTGCCTGTGTCACTGAGACATGCCCGGAGGCTGTGATTACAGCTCTGAGCTGGGGCTCTTAACTACAATCCTCACAAACGCTGACTGAGATCCTGAACTGAGATGGATGAGAGACAATTTTGAATGCTGACAAAGGTGTGCAGCCAAGATGACTTTCCCATTCATGGGAGGGGTCTGTGGGGGTTGGGAGAATCAAGCTCCATTGCTCCCAGCTGTCCTAGGCTAATGGCCACAAGCTCATTCTGACGGGCCCTCCTGCTTTGAGATGGCTCATGCCAGCCCTAGGTGGAGTCCCAGTTTTGCTGGGAACTTGAACCTCTAGAGACTTCATGTCTCTAATGTAGACGAGCCTGTGCTCTTCTCGGGAGAGCCGAGGACACGTCTTTCGGAGGAGGGTGTGGGGGTGCCCAGATGCGGACATGCCGTCTCCCACACTCTGCTCTCAGCCGGGAGAAGCTCTGCTCCGGGAGTGCCGCACCGTGAAGAGGCGGTAACAGGGGCAGGGCATGGGGAGCCTGGGAAGAGCCAGGATCAGGGCTGCGCAGGACCCTCTTGACACCATAGGGCCCTGGGCCAGTCGCTTTACCTCTTTGGGCCCAGGTCTGCTGGCCAGCAACAATAACAACAACAATTGCTGACTATTAACAGTCTGAGCCCTGGTTTACCTATATCATTTTACTAAGACATCCCAATAATAACTGTGATATGGGCATGAGCATTAATCCATTTTACAGATGAGGAAACTGAGGCACAGGGATGTGAAGTAGCTTGCCCGAGCGAGTTACAAAGCTGGGATCAGAACCGGGTACTCAAGCTCAAGGCCTGTGTTCTTGGCCACTGTGCTGTCCTGCATCCCTTGTGCAGTGTGAGTTTGAGCTGGAGCTGGGTCCTTCGCCTGAAATAACGGGACAGTAGTTTTCCGTGGGTCCTTTGAGACTCCTAAAACTGACAGGGTGTTTGTACACATGGGCATTTCTCCACATTCGTAGACTGTGTTCTTCTCAGAGGGGTTATTTAGCCCACAAAGATCGTGAACCAAGAACCACCGGGTAGATGATCTGAGACCTGCCACTTTCCAGCCCAGAAAACTCTCATCTCCAAGGCACAACATGCGGATCCAGCAGCACGCGGTGTGTGGGGGATGCTGTCCCACCTCCCGTCGTATCCTCCCTGGGTCCGGCTTGACTGCCCCCACTCTGGCTTACCAGGCACGGCCTCCCACCCCTCCAGAGAAGGCTTTGCTTCCAAAGAGAGTCTGCCACTGTCCCCACCTGGGGGTCTCAGCCCATGTCACCCCTTGTCCCCACCCCACCTCCACCATCTAGGAGGGGGGCAAAAGTGAGGCTGCGGTGAGAACAGTGGGTGCCCAGGCATGTGGTGGCTCAGACACATCTTCCCGTGCCCACCAGGGAGAGGAAAGCACAGCCAGCAGTCACGAGGGCACAGAGCACGGCGGGCTGCGCGCTCCCTGTTCCCTCACCGCCATCTCTCCTCATCGGCCTCGATGTTCTCCTCTGACAGCAGCAAATACCAGGGCTGACCCTGCAGGCTGTCGAGAGGGTCAGAGGAGGCAGAGCCCTAGCACCTGGCCACGGCTCAGTGGGCACTAGCCTCGTTGCTGCCGTCATCATCATCATTGTGACTCACCTAGCCCGAGTCTCCCCTCCTCCCTGTCACCCCTTATCTTTGACTTCTCCCAGTTCTCCTGCCTCTTCGTGACCTATTTCGTGTGCTGCTCCTCAGAAAAGAGCATAAGGAGAGAAATGCAGCCTTTGAGAAGCCCCCATTGGACACCCTGCCCTGGATGCACCTTCCCTGTTAATGTCATCGTGCTATGTTGACTCGAGGCAGGGACACTCCGATTTCTGTGTGTGTGAGAATAATCTGCAGCATTTACTTAACAAGTGCAGAGTCCCCTTGTGATGTCACAGGGGTTGATGATTCTGATGCAAGCATTCTCTGAGACGCGCTGAGAAATGTGGCCCAACAGGATCCCCATCCTCAGGACAGAGGCCGGACTCACTCATGCGCCTTCCCCACTCGCCCCCACAAAGCGCCCACCTCGGCAGAGCTGCGACTCTGCAGACTTCTGCTAGAGACAATGTGGTCGCCATATGCTGGCACCCAGCACGCTGGGCAAATGTTATTACAGTGATAACGAGGATTCCGCTTAGGACAACAACGATGGAGGTGTGTATTAAGTGACTTTAAACTGCGGCTGCCTTCCCCTTTCCCCACTCACAGAGAAGAAAGGGAGGCGAATTTGTCACTTGGACCGGTGGCTGCGCTTCATCTGGACTTCATCTTTTCTGCTATCATCTTTATTAGCAGCATTTTTTTTTAAATGAGTAAGTTTTGAGCCACCAGGTGTTTTGAATTTTTATCTTGTTCACTTGCTTACATGAGGAAATTCGAATAGAGACCATTGCATTAATAAAAACCCCGTGGAAGGAGAGTGAAGTTTCTCTACTCCAGGGGGCTCTCTGCCCCCCCCCCCCGCTGGTCCCCCCAGTTCTGGCTGCAGTTCCCAACTCAGCCACTAGGAGTTGATCTTGGTAGCGTGATCTTTGCTGGGCAAAGCAGGCTCCTTCCAAGTCCTCCTCTGAGTCCTCTGTGAGCTCGAGCAGCCACAGGTCTTCTGGAGGCTGTCCATTCCCACTGAGGGCAGACTTGGTGTTGCTGCCCCCTGGGCTAATCTGTCATGCAAGGAGGGTACAGACTCACTGGCTCTCCTGTTATCCCTGCAGAATCCACTCTTCATGTCAGTCTGGAAAGAACGGAGAGAAAAAGGTGCATCCCCTAGGTGGACAGCCAAGGAGTCCTGAAGCAAATCCACATGCTCAAGGGTCCCCTTTCGGGGCATTGCAATCTCAGTGCCAGCCCCTGAATGCATAGCATGTGGCTCAACACCTGATGCCAAGTGAGGCTTTAAGCCCCAAATCAGCCCCATGAAAGGGGTCCTGCTCTTCCCACACATGCTGAGCTTCAGCAAGCATAGGCAGCTTAAGTGGGAATCTGCGAGAACCCCAGATACCGCGTGGTCCGCTCTACCATCAAAGCAGGATGCCCTTGACATTCACTGCCAATACACAGGGCACGTGTCAAAGGTGCGGGGATGGGGATGGGTGATCCTATAAGCCAGGAAGAAAAGGTGAGGATATGTCCCTTTTCCCCAGAAAACTCTGTCCCGTTCGCCACAGTTGTGCAGACTGCAGGGTGGTCCTTTCATGGTCATTCTTATTTTGCAAAAATCTGGGCAAGGACAGGAGAATGAAGCAAAGCCTGGCTTTTTAAGTCTCTCATTGGCAGCTTTGGGGAAATGGTTTACGCAAGAGGTTGAAATTAACTAAAATGAGGTGGGAGGATTACAGCGGGATCTCACTTACTCAGGAAATCCTGAGAAACAAGTGGTGACTTCAGCACACGGGCATATACGGAGCCTCCTCTCTGGGGCAGAATTAGTTTTAAGAAGCCACTTACTGATAAGGGTTAATCCATGGCTAAGCAGGACAGTACCAGAAATAATTAACATTCCTTGACTCAGTTTCCCTGTAGCTACACAGCACTTACTGGGTGAACAAAAGCCTCCATCTGCTGTAATAAACCCATTAGCCTAAGCCTTTCAGTTTAGTTTTGTTTCCACGGAGCTGGTCCAGCTCATGAGGCTGGGTTTCAACTCCTATTTTAGCTGGTGTGTGGTGGAGTCTGGAGGAAGTACCCAGCTCCCCATCTCCTCAACCTAAAACAGTTAATCCTAAGCCGCAAAAAACAGTGCAAATTAGCAGAATGCACTGTTAGAGGATTTCCTAAGACGGTCTCCAAAACAAGAAAGGAATAAAGAAGGCATTTATGTGGATTACGATCCTGTGGATGTGGAAAGAAATACATTTTTTTTCCTTGTTTTTCTGTTTTTTTTTTTCTCTTTTATTACTGTTTACCCCTCACTACTCTCAGAACAGACCCTAAATTTCTTATCTTATTGGAAAATTCTAAAATGGGAAGGTGACAGAAAATATCAGAATGCAAAACTTCCAGAAAACCCACAAAAAGCGATTAATGAAAAACAAAAATAAATCAAAGAAAGCAGGTCTATGTGCAAGACTTATGTCGAGGCATGATTTTAGCACACCCTGAGTTTTGCATCTTCCTGAGGCAATTATTTTGTCTGAGAAAAGAGAATTGGGGGCGGGGAGGGGACTAGGCTGGAAAACGAAACCTTAGCTGATATAAAAATAAAGAAGATGGTGTGCCTTGTAGGCTATTTTTAAGCCTCTCTTTTAAATGAATGAATTCTTTTACAGTGCCCGATTCCAGATTATCTTCCTTAATTGCATTATTCTGAGATTTACTGGGATAAAATGGCCCAGCTTAGTTGCAGTAATCAACCGCAGCTGTAACAACCGCCGCGTGGGCAGTCCTCCCCACCGTGCCCATGTCCTCCTCCCTTCCTGGTCGCGATGGAAGCGCACGTCCCGCTGCCCAGCACCCCCTGTGAGGTTACAAATTGCCAGTACTTTTCCCAGCCTGGTCTCATCTGACCCACCCCATGACCTGTCACCCTCTCCTCTAATGGCTGTTACTGGGGCAAAACTCCTTGGTAGCCAGCTTGGATTTTCCTTTGCTCCACATATTCCATTCATTCTAATTACACTGCCTATTACTGTGGGATAAATTCCCACTTTCCTTGGAAGGAAAAGGTTTCTCCCTGTCGGTCCACACAGAACACTTACTACATCTTAATTCCAGAAGAGAAATGTCAATAAAAAGGGCACTTCAGTTTACCCACGGCCACTGTGAGTCAGGGTTTTGTGGAGGAGCAGAGGAGACCTGCGTGAGCTGAGCCACAGGTAAGGGCTATGTAGGTCGTGAAGAGCTAACATTAAGCCCAAGTAAGGGGCACAGAAGCACGAGCACACCTGGCCTTACTCTCCCCTGACAGTAGCCTCATGAGGTACATATCATTGTCGGCCTCATATTGTGGATGTGGAAACGGAGGCTCAGAGAGGGTGAGTAACTTGCCCAGGATCACACAGCTTGAATGAGTTGCTGTCTGACAGCAGATTCTATCCTGCTACTTTTTGTAGATGATTAGAAAAGGATTCATAGGCTGTTTCCCTGGGTCCATAAATAACTAAAGTCTTGTGTCTGTATGGGGGGGGGGTCAATGTAAGAAAGTAGACATGGCCCCAATGGGGTCGTGGGATCATGAAGGTGTCAGGGACAGCAGGTTGCTTCAAAGCCCCGCCTGGAGTCTCGGGGCCTGCTTTAAATCCATAGTCAGCCCTCACCCGGGACTCACCTTCGAGTTTCCTTTGAAACCCGGAACACTTCTTAACAAAGCCAGGCCTGTTTCCTTCCCGTTCTCACTTTTCTCGCACACTTACTTCTACCACAAAAACCCCTTTCAGAAACAACATCAGACACAAACCCACCAGCCACACCAAGAGCATTTGAGATGAGGCTGAAAACCCCCATTCACGGAGGCAAGGGCATTTTGCTGTTTTCCGCACACCAGGCCCAGGCTCGGAAAACCTGCTGCTTGGCCAGAGCGTGGGCACCTCAGGCTGTGGGTGGGGTCGGTCCTCAGTGTGCGAGGAGGAGAGAAAGAGGAGTGGGCTCTGCAGAGGTCACAGCAGGCACCGGGGTCCTGCAACGGGTGTCCGTAGGTGTTCCTGTCCACTAAGGGACATGCCGGGCACTGCACTGAGCGATTTCCATATGTTTTCTCAGCTCTCACTATCTCAACAATGCACCAGTCTGTCGATGCTGACATGGAGGGAAGGTGTTCCAGGTATCGTGGGCACAGAGCCTCATGGTGGCTCCTCCTAGGCCAGAACAGGGAATCTTTCAGCAGGAGCCTGACTGTCTGAGTCCAAATCCTGGCTTTGCTTCACCTCTCTGAGTCTCAGTTTTCTCACCTGTAAAATGGGAGCAAGAATTATACCTCCAATACTGGGTTACCATGAAGGTTAAAGGAGTTAATATTTGTGAAATGCTTAGGAGAGTGCCTGGCCCACAGGAAGTGCTCCGTAAGTGTTTGTGAGATGACATTGCATCAGATAAAAATGAGCCGAGAGCCGAAGGCTTGACAGTGAGAACTTGTACATAACCTGCTGCAGTGTAGAGCACTAGTAGGATTCACGCAGTGTCTTTCAAAGTAACGTTCATGTGGGGATTTTTAAAAAAGTGTAAGACCCAATTTCTTGCCACCTGCTCTGTCTGTTCAGGGAAGGAATTCTGTGTAGTGGTCGAGAGCGTTGCTTCTGGAGTCAGACAGAGCTGGCTCCAAACCTGCCCCTGGTGTTCACGGCTGTGTGACTCTGGGCAAAGGCTTCTATCCTCTGGGCCTCGGTTTCCTGTCCCGTAAGCTGAGAGTGGCAAATTCCATGTCAGCATTGTTGGGAGCACTAATGAGAGAATAAGCCGCAGAATAAATGCTGACGAGAACAAGTACTAAAGAGACATACAGAAATGTAAAACAATGCTGCTCTCTCACTAGATGTTTTTGTTTTGTTAGATTTTTTTAATAAAAATATATTTTTTATGTTAGTGCAAAATGCACTTATTATGTTTTTTTAAATGAGTCAACAAATGAAATATTTTTCAAATTACTCCATTTTATTTTCTAATATGATAAATATCGGTAGATATAACCCACATAAGGAAAAGCTCTCTAAGATCTTCGATATATGTTCAGAGTGTAAGGTATACCCAGAATGAAAAGTTTCCACACAGCAAAGTTTGGAAAGCACCGACTGAGGTGGTCACTAAGTCCCTCACACGTAAGGAAACTCAAACTCGATTGTTCATCATCTGTTATAAGTTTTGTTTCAACGACCACCGTTGCTGAGCTGAGTTTGCTTTTTGCAGCCGATGCATGGGTTGTTTTGAGCGAACCCCAGGTTAGACCCTTCGAAATAAATGCATAGAAATGATTCTGTAGTTACAGATTGTGTACATTACCCACAACTAGTAATCTCTCTCTCTCCTTTTAACTTAAACACAGTCAAAATACATTTATTTTAAAGCTGAGTGTAAAAGGAGAGGAAGAAAGGGCTGACTGTTTTCGGGGTCCTCTCTCAAGGAGATTGAATTTCTACTTCTCAACTCCTCAAGAAAAATGGTTCTTTCCACTAGAGGTGAGTACCTTTGTTTTAAAAAATAACCACCCTAACAGTAAGGTTTCCCCAAGAACTGTTCATCTGTCAACGGAGGCAGCCATAATTGAATAAGAAGAGCTGTCTGGGATGAAAATGACAGAGTTCCAATCCCAGCTCAGCCTCTGTGAGGTGTGACCCGGGGGAGTCACAGCACCTGTCTGAGCCTGCGTCCTCCTTTGTAAAATGGAATTCATTTCAAGCCCCTCGCAGGGTGTAGTGGAGGTGAGATGAGATAATGACTGTAAAAGTTCCCATAAAACAGTTAAAGATGCGTGATTATTTTGACCATACACTATGATTACAAAGGTGATATATGTTCCACGTACAGAGCTTAGAAAAACAAAGCAAAATAGCAAAGTGCCAAGCAGGGGATAAAAATTAATACAACCCATTCCAGGGTTAAAACTGTCTGTCGAATCCTCGAGGTGGGTGGAGAGGTGCAATCACGTCACCCGCGGATGTCCTCAGGTGCGTGGTGCCATGCTCCGTGGTGTGTGTGCCCCGGTTTGTGGGCGTGTTTCAGTGAACGCGGCACAATGTACACAGCGCACAGCCCACCAGCTGTGCTTTTCTCTACATGTGAAATGATTTCATCATTATAAAAGACATCTTGAAAATTAATTTTATGATGTTAATTTTTAAATAAAAATTTTGTAAATGACAAAAGACAGAGGGTAGGGCACTGTCAATTTTTATTCTCTTAGGCATCTCTGAGCAGGTGTCACAGAAGCATTCTCTTCATGCACCACACGTGCCATGGGACGCACAGCTCGGGAGGCACAGAGGCCGGGCTCCTGAAAGCCTCCTCACACCTGCAAAGTTCCTTCCGGGGGCCCGTCCTAACACTGGCTCTCAGCACAGCCATGGCAGGGGTGAAATGCAGGGACATGTTCTGCGGGGGGTGCCCTTTCCCTGCTGGAGAGTGGCACCCCTGGCCAGGTGGTGAGTCTCAGGCGGGACAGGTGACAGACCAGAGCCCTGGGCCTGCATGATCGCCATCTCTCCAGGCATGAGCCATGGACGTCATCCCATTTTACAGATAATTTATCAATGTGTCTAGTTAGAAACAAACCAAACCAAACCAAAACAAAAAAACAGCCCAAGTTTACGGAGAGTCAAGTGGAGAAACTGAGTTTGAAGCAGGCATATCTGCCAGACCCCAAAGGGCTGAACCATGACGTGACACAGGTCTCTCTAAAAGGGTCAACCTGGGAAGCCAACTTTCTCCCTGGGACCAGAAGACAGACACGTTCCTCCGTGAAGCTGGCCCAGCTCCCCCAGTCCTTTCGTCCCTCTGTCTCCTAGTGTGGAGGCCCCAAGGGACGAGACATCTCTGTCTCTGTCTCAGCCGTGCACCGGAAGGCGCGAGTGCCTCTCACATCCCGGGGAAGGTGCTCTTCAGGTGTGTGAGGTTCCTGCCTGGGGTCACCACATGCAGAGGGCCCTCTGTCTCAACAGACATTACTTTGGCCACCCTAGGTGGCTTCACGGTTGCTGCTGGTCTAGAGGAAAGGTTTAGGAATAAAACGCAGGGCAGGGGACAGCCCTGGACCTACCAGGATGAGAAGTGCTGAGGAAGAATGGTCATGCTCTGGAACATGTCAAGCAAAGAGGGAGTGGTGGGTATAGAACTGCTGGGCTGGTATCCATAGCTGCATGGCCTTCGAACACGCTGCTCTTCCCAACATCCCCGCATCTGATCATGAAGATTCCTGCTTTGGACATTGGCTTTGGTGCCACTTGACTACTTGGAAAACTAGGTCCCAAATGACTGATCAAAAGATAGGAGAGCTGACTCCATGGGAGCCCCTACAGTGAATTCTCTGGCTGGACGTCAGTGTGTGACACATCCCAAGGGACTCTCTGAGTCAGGCGGACTGGCCCAGCTCAGACCCAGACTTGTAAAACCACCAAGCTGGAAGGCTGGGGATGATGTATCAGTAAGGAAAGTTTGGGTCATGCTGTGGTAATAGACAACCCCCAATCTCCAGGTTTACATTTGAAAAAAAAATAAAAAGGCTTATCCCTTGTTCCTGTGGCATGCCCATCACAGGTGAGCAGATGTCTCTGCTTGCTGAAATCACCTGGATAGTTCCAATTGCTCCCCCTCCCCCAAAAGGGGGCTCTGAAGGGTCTCATTGCTGCAGTTAAGCATCCCAGCCTCAAATCGACCCATTTCTCACTGACTCACCATTCATTGACCTGTACTAGTCAGGTGTCCCACCCAGCCCAAGAGCATGGCAGTGCAATCCTGCCAACTGCCTGGAGGAGGGGAGCTACTGGAAACAGTTGGCAGACAGCGCACATGGCTACCACACAGACCCGTGGGTTTCTGCCTATTAATGGCTCCTGAGAGCCGGGCTGAGAAGGATTCTGAGGTCAACAGGCGAGCACATGGGACCCATGTACAATGCCCAGGGTAGGTGCCGCATGGGCTATGTGTGTGTGGAATTGCCGCTCCTGGCCAGGACCAACATCTTCATTTTTGCTGATGAGAAAACTGGGGTCGCAGAGGGAAAATGGCAGAGGAGGATGACAAGGGAGTCAGTGGCAAAGAGAGACTAGAATCCAGGGTTCCTGTTTCCCCAGTCTGTCTCCTTCCCATTGCCTCGTGCTGCTGCTGCTAGGAGCCAGCAGGAAAACCAGACTGCGTAGAGTTAACTCTCCTGTCCCCGTTATAGAGCAAAATAAAACAGAGGTGCCAACATGTGTCCCACCCCTTCTCCTCTAGAATCCAGAGCCGCAGACACACAGGGGTCACACGGAATGCCTGATGCAGAGTGGCTGATATCACTGAGGAAAAAAACCAAAAAACAGAGAATGTGGCCGAATCTCTGCTGTTTGTTCACACAAGAGCTGAAATGATCCCATCTTTTTTTTTCAGTGGGGGTCATGTGGGTCAGCCACATGTTGGCATCTAGGTTTGTAATTCCCACCAGATGAGTGAGTCAGCAGAGGGAGGAACATGCAGTTTTTTTTAGCAGAAATCTTTGAGCCAGTGCCCACTACTATAAAAAATAAATAAATAAATAAATAAAAAAGACTCCTGTCTGCAGCACGACCACGTAGTAAATGCAGAGCCCGAACCCAGGCTCAGCAGCGGTCCTGAGTCCTGCTTCCCTCTTGTTCCAGTAGGTGGATGCTTGCCTGCTTCCTTTCTGGAGGGCAACCAGGCAGTATTTTGCAGACACACACACTCATACACATGTATGCACACAGGTGTGCACAAATACCTCTGATGGGTATATAACGAGTAAAAGGTTTGCATCCTCCTCAGGCAGGAGCAGCTGTCCCCACGAACAGAGAGGCAGCACAGCTCACCTGCTGCTCCAAGCAGGGAAAAACTGGGGCTCAAATGCCGGTTGCAGCCCAGGAACAGAGCTCTTCTGTAGCTGCCGTAGCTCATTTATACTACCACGTGAATGACAGGCATTAGTTTTTTTAAAAACAAGTTTGGGTAGGCAGGGGAGCTGAGAGTGCAAACAACTGCAGATGGCTGGGATGGGGGGAGGGTTAAGGATGTAGGGGACAGGGGCTGCATTAAAATAAAGGAGAAAAAGTAGAAATAGGGGAGGATGTAGAACCAAACACAGCCTTTTCTCAGATTTTCCTATCAGACATTTGCCAAGAACTGACTTTGAGCTCACCTTGACTGTGGTCTGAACTGAAACCGGTCAAATGACTTTCTGTCTTAACTACCACTGTTTGTCTGGAAATCTTCCAGCTGGGGGCTGCACTGGCCCCACAGTCTTTGTATCTGTTTCTTGGTTTCATGTTCCCCCCTAGGAAATCCCCCAAAGCCCACGTTCGGCAATCCCTTCTAGACATCCCTTTGCCATAGGCATACCTGTGCTACCAGAACTAAACATTGCTCTCTGACGTGTTACATTTAAATGACAGTAGCTTGCAGAGGGCTGTTGGGAAACAGAAGTGGAACAGGTAGAGTGAATGAAGAATGCCAGAGGAGGAGGCTGGGTTCTGCACCCCCTCTCCTCCTGGATGCCCAGAAGGCTGGAGAGGGATTTATGTGAGGGGCTTGGCCAAAACCATACCCAGGGCTACTCAAATCTTTGTGACTTTTCCCCATAGCACAGCATTTCACAAGACTGAAAGTGCGTTGTCATTTTCAAGTATGGAAAAATGAAATGGGGTTGGGTTTGGCTAATATAACTCACATGTAGTCTCTTTTTCCCTGTGAAGTGCTGTGGGTCCACATCTCAGAGTCTGATCTGGAAGAAAGCATGCACCTTAGGGGGCCCTGGGATGCATCACTGCCTGTGCATGTGTACACGAGCCCCCTGGCTCTGAGCTGACGCCCAGACCCATGTATGCAGGGCATGCTGGCAGAGTTCCATGTGCTCAAGAGGCAACTGGCCAGCTGATAGACTGCCCAGGCAGGGAACAGGTGACCTCAGCCTCATTTATGGCCTCTATGGGTTCAAGGGATGCCCCAGAAGCCCACTTCTTATCACTCTATACACCAAATAAAGCCCTCGGTGGATATGTCCACCTGTGGAGTAAAGTCCCAGCAAGCATCTCACCTCAGCTTTCAGAGTCCTGGGCGTCTGCATTGCACGGCAGAACTTCCTGAGCCGTGCAAGGCTCCTCTTCGAAGCCGACCACCTCTCCAGCCCCTCCCCCACCCACCTCGCTATGCTCTGGTCCCATTAGACAGCTCATGTGTACCCTCTCTGAGCCTCAGTTTCCCCACCTGCAAGAAGTGGATAGAAGCCAGCCCTCCTCACGGGTGAGCATTGCAGCCAGCACCTGGCACAGGTGAGGCTCTGCTCCTGTGGCTGCTCTGAGCACCCCAAACCCAAATCCATCTCCTTATGCTCTCCCTGGAGCAGCCACTACCACCTGAGCCCCTCACGGTGCCTCTTAGAGCCCAGGATCTGTGACATCCCCAGGCATAGCCACCTACGAGTACCTGCAAGGTGTGTGCATGAGCTGGGGTGAGCCATCTCGGGCACAGGCAGAATCAGCTCAGCCCCAGGGGAGGACATGGACCTTGAGTCCTGAGATGTTTTTTATTAAATCAGAAACTGTTCAAATCACTTCCACAACCAGTTCACCAAACACTCTTACTTTTGTATTTATACTACCATTGAAGCTGCCCTCAGGCTCCTGAAGGAAGACACCAAGGGAGGGAGAGAAAGAACAGGAAGGCAACGAGTGGGCCTCTGTCCTCTGGGGCCGGAGAGCCCTGGCACCCCTCTCCTTGGCCTGTTCTTTGGTCTCATGGGAGCAGACGGTGGCAATCACCTTCTCTGAGACCTGCCGGTTGTTCGATTTGTTCTGAGAGCTAGGGATGGGGTGAGGGGCAGGAGAGGTTATGCCAGTGAACTAAAACGATTGCTTGTGTAATCCACTTCTGGTTTCCTGCCTCCTGGAGTGGGATCCGGGTGGGGAGGCCTGACTCAGCAGGTGCACCCTCACTGAGTCAGTCACACGATGTGTGTGGAGCACAGGACAGACACGCCGGCTCCAGAGACCTGCCACTTGTGTTTGAATCCCAGCTTCACCTCCATTTCCTCGCCTGTGACACGAGGCAGATGGTACTCCCTACATCTGGGGAGAATTGTGTTCGGCAAGGCACACCAAGCAACCGGCATGGAGTCAGTGCTCAGTTAACGTAAGGTGTGGAAAGACTTGTGATTTCACACCTAGCTTTGCAAAACTGTGAGACGTGAGGGAAGGCCACTGCATACAACAGGTGCTTAATAAAGACCAGCCAGCATTATCATGACCATCCTGCCTTTCACACCAGTATGCTTTTGTACATTTCCTGCTCTCTGGCAAACTCATATTCATCCTTTGGACCCCACCGTGGGTTTCTCTTCTCCATGCGTTGTTTTCTACCGCCTCGTCAGGAAGTCTTCCCTGTCCATTTTTCACTTACACGCTCTCTGCAAGACTTTTGGACAGTGTACTAGGATTATTTGTTTTCTTGCTTACATTGCCTGCATGCAAATTGTAGTTTCCTTCACATCTTACAATTTTCTGATCAAGCATGGGGCAAAGAGAGCAGGTATTTGGCTTCGGGCAACCTGAGGTTGGTACCTCCCTGCGTGAGTGAGCTCCTCGATGCTCTTGGGTTCCACTTACTCCTCTGAAGAACAGAGACAGAACCTCACCAGTGAGCTGGAGGGAAGCTCAGCTATCTGACATGCAGCAAATGTCCTGTAGGTGCAGGAGATGCAGGATTATAATGTTGAACAGGCTACTTTCTCTCTTCCTCCAACAGGCAAACTGAAAATACCAAAAATCACCTGCTGAACTAAGCAAACGCTGTAAAGCCATAGGGACCTCTTTCTGCCATTTGTTCTGCCACCTTTGGTCTTGCGAACCTCATTTTCCTACGTCCTCCTGGGCATTTCCAGCCTATTCGTCACTTAGCGAGGTTTAAATGACTCATGATCTTTCCATAACCATAAAGCAAGTGTTGTTGTAAGTTATATGGGCAGGTTAAGGGCTTACAGAGCACTCAGATTACATGGGAGGGGTACAGGGACAGGTATTAATAGCTTTTTCTTACAGATGAGAAAAGTCTGCTCTCACCCACAGGCTTTTCCTACCCAGAAAAACCTGATTTTCTGTGTTCTTCTGGGTTCTAGCACCAATATCTACCACCTGGCATTGCTGTGCCTAACCACAGCTTGCCCCAGGGCCAGTGGGTCACCTGGTCCCAATCCCGGCAGCCCTGTGCATTTGTCAACCACTGACCGAAAAGAACCAGTGGATCGACACCCTGCCCTCCCTTTGCTGTGGTAACTCTGGGGCAGAGGTCTACGCCACTGTCCTGGGCCCCTGTGGGATTAAGGCCCCAATGCCCTGAGTGAGAGCTGGTGAGACGACACACCCTCACGGGCTCCCTCCCTTCCCTGCCTCACTTCCCACCCCCACAGGTGTGGCTGGGGACCACCTCCCAAATAAACTACTTGTACGTGAACCCTCGCCTCAGAGTGTGCTCCTAGGGAAATGCAAACTGAGACAAGAGCCCACTGATGGGAAGAGAACACGACATTTGAAATGGAGCCATTCTGGAAAAACGTCCAGAAGGTGGGTCACACTCGGGGGAGGCATGAAATACACATAGATGAGCACGCCCCTGTCTTGGTGTCTCCTGGACAGTGCAGCCTCGTCTGGGGTGGTCACCTCCTCTCCAACTACCAGGACACTTTGCATGGCAGTGTGTCCTGGTGTCAGCTGGCTTGGGTACTCCCTCACCCCTTCAGAAGGAAGCCGTGGCCTTCTCCCTTATCTGTTCATTGGAAGAAACCCAGAATCTGATCTCAATATAGAGCCCATCCAATCTGCCCTGGTCACGCACAATCCCCACGTGTCATGTCGATGGGCTGACTGGACCTTCCTGGCCATGGTCGCTCTCTAAAAATAGAATCCTCCACCCGGGAGGGAAGGGGGAAACCTCAGGAAGCAGCTCAAACCACTTCCAGTGGCCATTCGTTGGCCTCCAGTAGGCTAGGAATAGAAGCAGAGCTGTGGATGGATTAATGGACTGTGAGCCTGAGTCACAAGTCAAGATGGAGGGGTCCTGCCCGTGAGCAGCCCTGGCGCTTCCCCTCTGTCTCCTGAGCACGGCCGTTGGAGGAGTGTGTCCCCATGCGCTCACCCGCTCTCGTCTGCAGCTGTTGCTCTCCAGTGGCAGCTCCCGGTTGGAGGGTCCCGGCTCAGCAGAATCCCACACGGTGCAGGAAACACACTTCTGCATCTTTAAACCCCTGCAGTGTCTGCGCACCGCCGGCAGCCCCTGCCCCGCTGCAGCACACACGTGGATCTCTTCCAGTATCAGACCTGACCGAGGCCGCCCGCCCCACGGCTCACTTTTCCTCTTTTTTTCCAACAAACTACGGGAACCTAAACAGCCAACCTCACACGGTGCGGTTTTTCCGTTGTGTGTGTTTGTTTTGCTATAGCACCGACGACCTGCGGTTTGTCTCACGCTTTGTAAAGTTCACAGCAACCGTGGAAGAAAACACCAAATTTGTCAGCAAGCCCTGCTCTTTATTACAGTGACTGCGGTAATTCCAACCAGCTGGCCGGTCTCCACCGGCCCCGTGCCCATCCCGCGGCTGGGTGTGCTGTGCTCGCCTGCCCCAAATCAGAGACACAGTTTCCAAAGGTGGCAAAAGCAAAGTTTTCACGATTTGCCACTCCTTTTCTTAGGACGAAATGCTGAGGGAGGAGACTTAATTAGTAAAAGGCAACAGTCAGAGTAAAAGTCCAAACCCTCACGATGGCCTCCCCCGATCCCCGGTCTCAAGGGCACTCCCTCCCTGCACCTCAACACGCCACCGCCATGCTCTTGTGCTGCCAGGCTGGACACAGCCCTGCCTCGAGACCCTCCGATCCAGTCACCGCTGCCTGGATGCTTTCCCCACGCATCCCCCCACTCACCCACAGCTCACCCTGGACCTGGCTCGATGTCGTCCTGGAAAGCGGGCCCCCGGGTCCACCCCCACTCCAGCCTCCCTGCTGCTCCATCTCCACAGTCGTCCCCACCTTGTTCACTGACTTGGGTGGTTTCCTGTCTCTTTCCCTCAGCCAGGGTACGAACTGTGCAGTGCCAGGAGTTTTGTCTGCTTCTTCACAGACGAGAAGCTGGAGTAATGTTTGGTGTTTGTTACAAGCTGAATTGTGTCCCCCCCAATTCATGTATTGAAGTCCTAACCCCACCATACCTCAGAATATGACTGTATTTGGAGATAGAGTTTTTAAAGAGGTAATTATGGTAAAATGAGGTCATATGGGTGGGCCGTAATCCAATGGAGTGATGTTTTGATAAGAGGAGATTGGGACACAGACATACAGATGGACGACCGTGTGAGGACACAGGGAGAAGACGGCATGTACAAGCCAAGGAGAGCAGCCTCAGGAGGAACCAGTCCTGCCACACCTCAATCTCGGGCTTCCAGCTTCCAGAACTGGGAGAAGACACATTTCTGTTGTTTTAGCTGCCCAGTCCCTGGTACTTTATTATGGCAGCCCAAGCAAAGGAACAGTATTCAATCAGTACTTGTTGGATGAAAGAATGAATGAGTGAATGAGTGAATGAGTGCGTGAATGCTGGAACTTACTAGACACTTCACAGCGAGGAGCAGTTCCTCCGGAGCATGTTAGTGTCAGAGAAATTCTTCAAGCCTGTCCTGCTTTGCTCTTCCTGGCCCACCGTGCCTTGGTCATTCTCCCATTTTTGAGCAGAAATGTCACAGAGCTGGAATGTCGAGCTGGCAGGTGGTGGTGAGCCCGCCCAAACCACACCTGACCAGGTACAGTGCAGGCTCAGCTCTTCCTCATCATGATCTTTTCCACTCTCAGATCCTCCTCTGGTGGGAGCTGTGGCCTCCTTAAGATGAATTACCCCATCGGGATAATATCCCATTTTTGTTCCATTTTTCTTCACTTTGCTTAAGCAGCAAGTGCAACTAGACCAGGAGCTTCTCGGGAGCTCTAGCTTTTTAATTCATCTCATGATCCCTCAAATCGTAGGCCATGAAATAATGAAGCAGGCAGGTTAGTGGCTCCTTACTATATTCTATGCTCTGAGATTCTTTAGAGAAAGTGCTAGGGCGGGTCCCTTCAGCCCAGGAGTTAACATTCTGGGTAGGAGACTGAAGGAAACAATTTAAACAACGACTATAGATAAGCATAAAAAATAACTGTGATCAAGTGGATTCAAACGTACAAAACAAAGGGCACTTGATGGGCTTTGCCAGCCTTGGGGAGGGCTGGACCCAACAGTTCGTGGGAAAACAAAGTTTGGGAATGTCCGTCCTGGAGGACATTCTCAACACGTGCAGAGGTGATGGGGGCCCTCCAGCCTGGACGGAGGAAGGGGGAACAAAGTCAAGGTGTTTACAGAGACAACCCGAGTCGCAGCGCCCACGTCTACGTCCACCTGCCTTAGCCGCCCCCATCCCGTGACCTCCTAACATCCCATCTCTTTTCAGTTCAGCTATGTGGGGGCCCTTCGTCCCTTCATCAGAGCTGCTGCTTCGGGGGTCACGCACCTCTGCAGCAACCGGAGTGAGCCACAGGTGATGCTCGCTGGGACTCTGCCTCTAAGCGTTGGCTCGTGGCACACAGAGTGCGGTGAGGATGGAGAAAAAACACTTGCACGACTGTTTTAGGAAACTCTGGGCCCGAAGCAGGTCCCTGAAACAACAGAAGAGCCGTGGGTCTCCCGCTCCCCTCCCAGCCCCAGTGTGGCAGACACAGTTACACGTCTGTTCACTTGCATGAATGCACGTCTGTATCTCCACCGAAAGTTAAGTCATATTTGAAGTCTTAGCCAGAGTTTTCCACAAGGCAGTGGGCACTCAGGGACAAATTTAGCCTCTAGTAAAAGAACGGAGTCTTCTGAGGCCAAACGCTAAGCCTCCATGTACCTGAGGAAGCCGTGGGGCTGGAAGTGAATACCGCATTGTCTCAGGGCGGCCGTGCCTCTGGCGTGAAGGTTCCTGGTTTGAGCTGCCTCTAATGATACACTTCCAGATGGAAGACTAAGCTCGTTTTATTTGGACCATATGTCACAGAGGCTGGTATGCGGCCTGTGTGGGAAGGCTAAATCTGCCCATTGATTCAGAGTGTTTTGGGGGACTAGGATCCCGGGGGCGTGGCTCACCACTCTCAGCCCACCTCCTGTGTGTGTCCATCGCCAGGCGATGCAGGTAATTGCAGGGTTGGGAGCTGCTGTCTCTCACCCAGATGTTTACAACCTCAGAGAGGCTGGAGCTGAGGTCCTGAGTGGAATTTGGAAGACGGCAGGAGTGAGCAAGTCTCCAGGCTTGCTGTCCCGGGCTTCCAGACCGGCACTGCTCAACAGGCTCTGCTTCTAGCGACTGGACAAAATGCCATGGGTTTCCAGCTTCCTCCCACCTTCCTGGCATGAAATGACCCAGGAGAATCCTAAGCAACATCCAGCGGGTGGTTCAGGCCCACACAGCAGAGGGGCCACAGGAGTGCTGGCTGGGCCACCTCACGGAAAGGGAGCCCTAGGCCTAGGCACCAGGCTGGGGACACAGGGCAGCTGGGCTGGGGTGGGCCAGGTCCTTCCAGGGTGGTGGGGCTCTAGGACTTGGCTTTAATTAGCTTCCCTGAGAGGCAGAGGTTAAAACCAAAGTTTATCTCCTAAAAAGAAGGAGAAGAGATGGCTTCTGGGTTGACACCAGCTTGGAATTTCCATTTTCAATACAACTTTTTTGTGTATCTAGTAAGTCAACCTAATATTCAGATTTCAGTTTATCTGATCTTTTAAAAGCTTTGAGAATCTCTTATCATGGTGTTTCTGGCCCTTCCTCCTTGTACTTCTAGCAGATTTTAGCTTGTTATAAAAATGGGAAGGCATTTTTGGGACAATTAACGGGTAATAGCTTCTTGGTAGGAGGGAGCTTTCCTGCAACTACTTTTTGGTGGTGTAAAGTGACCTGTTGATCCTTTCTAATGATTTTTGCTCTAATTTCTATTTTGTCTAAATGTAACATTACCGTTCATCTTTAGGATCCCAGGTGACTGTCACCGCATAAAAGAAAAGTGCCCGGCATATAGCTCAAGAACTTTGTTGAATAAAAGAATACATTATAAAGTAAAAAAGAAACCATTTTGACACCTACACCTCCGTGTCAGGCCAGATTCCTAAATATTTAAATGTAATTCCATTTACTGATTCGTTGCTCTCTGCCTGATTTTATGCTTGTCACCCATAATTAAACAATTAATTTAGATTTGTCTTTCAGGGAGCCACAGTATATCTTTCCTCCAAAAAAAAAAAGGCATATTAGTGGTATATTTTTAAGTATTGGCTTTACTGCTTTTTGTAAATATTCATGCTCACTTTAAAAAAACAATCAGAAATTTCTAAGAAGAAAATAACCAATTTCTCAAAATATTAGTTTCCCCCAGATAGTGTTAATATTGATATCTGTCTTTTTAAACATCTTTCCATGTACAGATACAAATAAAGAGCTAAAGAGAGAGATAATTTAATACTAATTACTAACACCACACACAGTATTCTAAGATACCGTATTCTAATATACTAATTTTACTTGAATTTTTTTTAACAATCATTTTTTACTTATTTAATCGTACACATGCCTTAAAAACGCTTGGGGGGGGGTCGGGCTCCGGTTCCTCCCACACTTCAAGCACAGAGTAGAAGACCTGGCTGAGTAGAAAGTGGAGTGGAAAAGGAGGAAGCATCTTTACTCGAACCCCATTGAAGAAAAGAATTAAAGTAACACTAAGGGAATTGTGAGGTAGTTCTCCACCACAATATATGGTAGTTTTTAAAAGTCTGGGGTAAGAAAATGGATGAGTACAGCAGCCATAGGAAGGGAGCGAGTTCAAGTTCCCCCTTGGGAAGACGAGGCACGCCCGCCCCCCCCCCAACCACCCGGGTCATGTGCACTGGGACAGGCTTTACGGGATGTGCCCTTTCTTCGGCAGCAAGAATTGCCCAGTGTGTAAAACGCCCTGTTTGGATGGAGTTAATGTTTATCTCCCATCATGAGCCTCAGTTTCTCCGTTTCTGACCCTTCACAACCTCTCATTCCACTCCACTTCACCCAGTGTTTCTCGTCAGAGCTCCAACTGGGACTCGGGAGCGTGACACCAGGGTTTTTCAGTTTTGTTTTTCTTTCGAAAATACCCCTTTGTTGTCTTTATACCTGAAAGACACCCTAGCTGGACTTATTCTTGCAGTGGATTTTCTTTCCTTCACAACGTTGGAGAAACTGCCCGGCCATCTCCCAACGAAAAGTTGGGCTATTTCCAGCCAACCTTACCTCTCCCCTTGGGGAGGTGGGTTGTCATTTTTCTCTCCCTGGTGCTCACATAGTCATTTTCTGATCCTCAGTTTCCAGTACCTCAAGAAGAACATGTTGAGTTATCCATCATGTTGTGGTGGGTGTGATACAGGGCGCCCATCAGCCAGTGCATGCAGGTCACCTCCACGTGCTTCCACCATCCATGGGCTGGCACCTCCACACGCGGGCTGTCCCTGCCTGTCCTCTGTGCTGCCACCTTCTCTGCTTGCTGGAAGCTCCTTTCCTTGACTTTTTCCTTTCCATTCCTCTCAAGACTTTCCTCCATCTCTTTACTTCATCACCCACAGCTACTGAGTTCCTGGATATTTTGGAGCAACACTGGGGGCTATGAAATATTGGTTTTCTCATTTTACAGAGAAAGTAGCTTCCAAGGCCACATGGCCAGAGTCAATCTTCTACCCCTGGTTTGTCTGACCCAGTGGTTGGTCCTTAAAATACACCACCTACTACTCCACTTTTTAAACTTGGATTCTAAAAGAATATAAATGCTCATGTGTATGTGTGTGTGTGTGTGTATATATATATATATATATATATATATATTTAACTTACAACTCTTATAATAGATGTTCCTCTACTTTACAGACATGGATAATATTGGGAAATCAGTATTTCATTCCTAAATGCTGATTTAGCCCAGAGCTTCTCCCTCTCACTTTTCCAGCCCACCCCCTGCTGTTCCTTTTTTATTCCACATTTCTTGTGTCCATAACCAGAGAAAGTCTCTCTTGACTTAAATCCCCTCTGGGACTGGACCCAGCTGAACTGGATATGACCAAAAGATTTCTTCTACCAGATTCTGAAGATTTGAATGAGTGAAGACTGCTATAGGAAACACCTCGCAGATATAAGAAAAAATTTAGTTTAGAAAAATGCCATTACATGTTAGATTTCTAGATACTGTATGTATTCTTTTGCCCCCATGAATAACCTGTATTTATAAGAAAAGATGGTGCAACCCTAGCTAGTGCAGTGAATATGTTGGATTTTCTAACATTTTGGAATCTCTGCTCTACTGGATTAGAAACGTAAGATTCATCCAGTCGGTATTGAAGAGCTCAGCCCCCTGGCTGTGCCATGGCTTCTGCGGTGATTTCTCGAGGGGTGCACAGAGCACAAGTCAACGCAGAAGAAGGCTGGAGCAGTGAGAAGGACACTCAGTCCTGGCCGCACCACCTCTGTGCTGAGCCTCCAATACACCAGTCCCACCCTGCCCCAGGCCCTCCGTGCACCCTGCCGTCCTCAGCCGGCAGCCTGGCTTGAACCCTCACTTCTATCACTTGTCAGACCACTCTATTTACTATTGCACACACATGTGCACACACTCACATGCACACGCACATCCACACCGACACACATGTGCACACACTCACAATGCTCACTTGTGCACTCACACATGTACACATGTGCACATGCACACACTTGCTCACACTCACACACACATGCATGCTACTCTTTCACCTTTATCCCACTTCATTGTTGGTCCCTTGTAGCATCATTGCCTCCTGCAGATAGAACGGGAGTGCCCTCGGGCCCCGTGCATGCCATTGAGCCCTGCATGGCCTCCAGCACATAGCGAAATGTGGTCACTGTCCGTGGAGTGGATAAATGCACACACCATCGAGTGAGTGAACAGCCGTGGGTGCTGGGGTTGTCACGTGTGCATGGGCTCTGAGTCAGACCAAGGGGAGTTGGTTTTAATTCTACTCCCTCTCTCACTAACTGCCTGGCCTCTCAGTCTCCTTGGTGTGGACAGGGACACTCACAGAGCTATGGGTTGCTGTGAGAACTACTCTGTGCTGGGCTTCATGCCCCCCGTGCCACATCCTCTGCTCCAGAACTATAGAGGGCCCCTCCATGCCAAATGGATCCTTGAGGATCCAGATCACACCTGTGGATTTTGTATCTGCTCAGCATTCCAGTAAACAGCACTGCTCACTACTGCTAAATGAATCAGCAAAGTAGTTCAAGTTCTCTGTCTGTCCCTGCCCACCTTCTCTCCATGGGGAAACACCCACAAGCCTTTGTGGTGCTTAGTCCACGTTCCCAGGCATCATATGCCCACTGCTCATACCAGCAGCCTCTAAACTCCTGCTGTAACGGAGAGAGAAAAAGGTTCCTGAGTGACCTTTTTTTTCCCCCTGCTTTGCAACCTCGCTGAAGCATTTCCCTTCCCTATCGCCATGCAGGAGGGGACAGCAGCGTTGCTCAGTTTCCAGAGTCTGAGCTCTCCTCACACCTACGGGGTTGGGGTCTGGAGCCATCAGGGAAGCTGACACTTGAAGTGCTTCGGTGTGGGGGTCTGTGCCCTGCTGGGAATGCAGGGCCCTGCGCAGAGGCAGGACTGCAGATGGGGTGGGACATCTGGTGCCGTGGAACTCACGAGTAGGGCTGCCAGATAAGATACGAATATTTTTTAGTATAAGTATATCCTGTGCAGTATTTGATTTTCAGATAAAAAATGAATCATTCTAATATAAAATATGTCCCTCACAGCTACAAAATTTTTTTAATTGTTGCTGTGAGTCAAATCATGTCCCAAGAAATTCATGCCCACCCAGAACTTCAGAATGTGACTTCATTTGGAAATAGGGTCATTGCAGATATAATTATGAGAATGGCATATGAAGACACAAATACACACAGAAGAGAAGGCCATGTGTAGACAGAGTCGGAGACTGAAGAGATGCAGCCACAAGTCAAGGAACGCTGGAGCCACCAGGAGCTGGAAGAGGCAGGAGGGATCCTGGAGCCTCCAGAGGGAGCACGGCCCTGCCGGCACCTTGATTTTGGATATCAGCCTCCAGACTGGGAGAATAAATTTATGTTGTTTTATGCCTCCCAGTTTGGGGATGATTTGCTATGGCAGCCATAGGAAACTAATACAATCGTTTATCTGAAATTCAAATTTAACTGAGCATCTCATATTTTATTTACTAAATCTGACGACTCTACTCAGGAATCACTGCAGGTGGGTAGTTAAAGGGCCCAGCGAGTCTCGAGATCTGCCCGCTGCTCTTACCACCTGGCGACATGGCAGGACACCATAAGCGCCTGGGAAGGCTCTCATGCCCTTAGCCCTCTCCACCACCCTTCCTCCACCACCAGCAACTCCTCCCCATGCAAGATGAGACCACCCTCAGCCACCTCTCGAAGCAACCATGATAGGAGGAGAGCCAGACAGCTTCCTCAATTATTTTGGATTGCTGAAGACCCCCTAGGACACTCATGCTCAAGAGGAACAATCTCACCCAACCCCACCCCACTCCTCCAAGAGGTTAAAGGACGAAATTTAAATCTTGCAAACCCTGACACATGGGGGAGGGAGGGGACTGTGGCAATTCAGTTTATCTGATTGAGAAAAAGCAGATAAATAGAGAGAATTTCTCTTATACCCGAGTGTCACGGACTGAATCCACACCCTCTGCAGCTATTTAAGTGCACACCAGAGCGATTCCTGCCTTCTGGCAGAAACTTTCCCTATTCTCCTTCAAAGAGTGAAATGCAAACGTCCTCCTGCCACCATCCACATGGTGGCTGCTGTGCTCCTGTGGCAGAGAGGTCCTCTGGCATTTGCAAGGCCCTGAGATGCACACCGGATGCAGCTCCCCCCAGCTGTCGGGATGGGTGGCGAGCCCAGGGCACTGAGAACAGCCAGCAGCCAAGTAAACGCGGTGGCGTCTGCTGGGAGGGGCTTCCTCACGGCTAATTGCCCCGTGATGAGGAGACCACCCACCAGCTAAATTACCCTCCATGGGCTAAGCCCTGGCCCTGCTGCTCTCCTGTGAGATTCGAGATTTGGTATTCAAAAGGAGGCTCATGTTAGTTTGGAATTTATTTTCTGGGGCCCTTGCCTAGCCTAGATTTGCACAAGGGCCCGGCAGGCTGCACAGTGATTGCACCAGCTCAGCCCTTGGTGCACAGGTCACAACAGGCCAGCAGGGCGACTGCCACACTCCCACACAATCAGCACCGTTGTTCCTATGGCCAAGCAGCCACCAGTACCCAGAATAAAGGTAGCACAGGGTCCACCACTGCCCTGCTTGTGACAGCCCCAGACTGGCAGAAGCCCAGATAAATTCTCAACGCTCAGAAAAGGGGCAGCAATTGTACCTCCCAAAGGTGGCATGGGAGGAAAAATGCAGACGGTACACAGGAAAACAAGCTGCAGATTAATGCATTTCACACACTTGCAAGCCACAAAAAAAGCAGAATTCTGAATATGTGTGTAGCACACATGCGTGCTTATACACACGCTGATTTAATGTTGGTGTAAACCACACCAGCTCTGGAGTCTGACTGTCTGGGTTCAAGGTCCCCCTCCTCCACTCACTATTACTGCTCACTTTTTGATGTTTTCTGAAATATTGTTCTCTGTGTGTTTTCACATCTGTAAAACGGGGACATTGGCAATGTGTCCTGTGAAGTCTGGTTCTGAGAATCAGGAGAGGACGCAGTTATGGTGCCCGGCCCAGTGCCTGGCTCTAACGAGCAGAAGGAAGCCACCAAACCCAAGGACCCCCCCCCCCAGGAGGCCAGATCAGCAACGGGGGGAGGAGGAGACACTCATCTGTGCTTTAGACTCATCCATGTTATTTTAAATTAGTTACAAGGTGGAGGTTTCATTTGATAACTTTAAAAACTGACTGAACTCCATCAACATTTTGTTCCATAGCTCACCGACCAGCAAAGATCCCCACTATTACTCCTCTTCCAGTCAGTGGCCATCACGATAACCAGATATGTCCCGAAGAAGTGTCCTGCAAGTACCAAGACACGGGCTGTTTTGTTTTCACGTTGCTTAAAGGACAGAGGAGACGCCCCCACTGTGGTATTTTGTCTCAGGACCTCTCCCAGTTCTCCCGGTCCTTCCAACGTCCTTGAAGAAGGGGCCCCCTGGCCGTTCCCACTGTTCATCTCCACACAGTGGGGAACATGTACAATCCCAAGGCTGGGAGGTGCCTTTGGTAACCCTAAATCTTTGCTGGCTGGATGTTCCACCTTTTTTCTAATTTGGGGTCAACAGACTTTAATGATCTCAGAGTCATGAGCATAAACAGCTCCCTGGGACTGAATTCCTCGCTGCGCCTCCTGCTCACCCCTGTCCAGAGGCAAAATCTGACATGCAGTGAGGTCAGCACAGCCCCCCAGCCTGGCTTGGGCAGCTGCTCCTCTGAGCCAGGTTCTCACTGTCCCACTTTGTCTCACTTATCACCACTATGTTCAGCAGGGTCCCTTCACTCTTGCATTTTAGTTCCCTGTATTAGTCTGTTTCCTGTTGCTTATCACAGAAGACCTGAAATTGGGTAATTTATAAAGAAATGAAATTTATTTCTTACAGTTCAGAGGCTGGGAAGTCCATGGGCCAGGGGGCACATCTGGTGAGGGCCTTGTTCTTGGTGGTCACTGTCCACAGTGATGCAGGGTGTCACATGGTGAATGGCTGAGCAAGAGAGAGCTAAGCTGCTCACTCTCTCTCCTTATGAAGCCATCAGAACCATGCCCATGACCACCCATTAAACCATCAATGGATTAATCCATTCACCAGGGCACAGTCTTCACAATCTAGTCACCTGATAAAGGTTCCACCTTTCAATTACCGTAATAGGATATCCTACTCTTTTAACCTGGTCACAGTGGAGATAAAGTTTCCAATGAGTTTTGGGGGGATAGTCAATCCACTTTCTAACATGTCTGTGAAAAGGAAGATATTCTCAATGATAAATAGATTCCCACAGGCCAGGGTTTGCCCCACATTGCCCAGCTCCCAAACAGTGGAAGAGCTGGGCTTTGAACCCAGATCCTGGAATCCAATATTCCTTCTCCTATACTAGAAATAGTGACTCACCTAAAAAACATGGGTTAAGGGTGAGCTGCCCTTCCAGCACTGAGCTGGGTGCTAAAAGCTGTTGAAGATGTATCCTGAACTTGAATCTGAACCTACGTTGGAAAAAAGTTCAGATTCATTAATTAAAAAAAAAAAAAAATTCTCCTCATTTGCCCATCTAGTCTCTGGAAGAAGTTGGAAAGAGCCTCTCTGAAGTCCTCTCAGTCCCAGCTGCGCTAAGCTGAGAGAGCAAAGCTTCCTGCCAAAACCTTGTCTAGCAGCCCCCATGTCTGGCATTCCCAGTTTTCACCCTTCAGTCGAAGCCAACGCTATGTTAAAGAGCTTTTTAGACTAACTCTCTCTAAATAGCTCCCCCTTTCCCATATTTAAAAAAGGGGGTAGATGTCTGCAGAAAAGAAAAAGCTACTTGGAAAAGTAGCAATTCCTTGGAAAAAGAAACAGCATTCTGTGCCGGGGAAGCAGCTTTTCAGTGTTTTCTTTGCAGGGGCTCTGCCTGTCGGCATTTAAAGTTGTCACAATGCTCCACCCATTCCCTTTGATGTAAGGCAGACCCCATGATGCTAAGAGTCATCAGGCTGGAGGGGAATGTTTACTTTGGTTCATAATGAGATAGAGTCGACTCCAAGAGGATGGCTAGTCCCTGAGATACCTATGGGGTCTGTGGACCCATTTTCTCTCCTCTAGTCATTTGTCAAGTTCACTCAACTGGACTTCTTCAGCTCCCCAAGTGGCCTTTCCTATGCATGCCCGGCAGGTGCCTCCAGTCCCTGGACAGCTGTGCATGCCCTGGAGATGTGGGCACACCCGTTGGCCCACTCTGTCTTGTCTGCTGGGCAGCTGGCCTTATTTTTCACCAAGCTAATGGAGACCTGCAGGATGGTGGTACGGGAGGAACAAGAGGCTTTTGAAGCATCAGGTGAAGGAGGCTGGCTGTGGTTTACATTCTTTACCTTAATTTTAACAAGTATTTCAAGCCCCTTGAAAATTGCCTCTCTGCAATAATAAACAGAGCCCACATTGAGTCGCGGGCTGGCTTGCAGCACCAGGCGGGGCTGGGGCGCGGCTGCTAAGCTCAGAGAGGCCTGACAGCAGCCAGGCTAATGCTTACGGGCACTGGCAAGGCACAGAGGGGGACACTCCGGCCCAAATGGCCCTCATTTGGGGGGTGGGGGACGGAGCGGCAACACGAGGTTTTGAGTTACTCACAAGCAAGTGAAATTGTGTATAAGGAGGTGGGGGTTGCAGAGGGGAGGGCCAGCGTCTGCCCGCCTGTCTGGTCTGGTATCCATCATGCCCCCTGTGCCTTTCCAGCTCGTTCATCTTGGCTCGGAGCTCCGAAGTCAGCAGAGGGCCTGTTGACAAGATGTAGAAAAAAGATGCTGAGATCTTGGTCTTGAGAAACAGAGGAGTAGCCACAGAGACTCCATTCATTTCACTGAGTATTTGTTAAGCACTTACTTTGTGTCAAGCTCTGTTCTAAGCAGGGGGGGGGGGGATCGACAGTGAATGTAAATTCTAATGAAATACACTCATTAGAGGCTCGCCCTCTGCAGTGTGGTCTATGACCAGCACCACCAGCATCCCCTGGAGTTTGCTGGAATGCAGAGTCTCTGGACTGGCTGAGTTGGACTTTCACAAGACCCCCAGGCCATTCGGGTACACAATACAGTTTGAAGAACATCACTCCAAGAAATGGAAGGAAGATCCAGGAAGAAACGTCCCGGTGGTCCTGTCAGAGACCAGAGCTGCTCCATGCTACACACTGGGTACATGCCTGGCCCCAGTCCGTGGAGGAACACAGCCAGTAACTGGTAGCATCCTTGGTGCAGGGGTGCCTGGAGATACATTTCCTTCCTCCTTTTAGACAGAATAATGTCCCCTCAAAGATGTCCTTGTCCTAATCCCCAGAACCTATCAATGTCCCCATACATGGCAAAAGGGACTTTGCAGATGGGATTGAGGTTAGGCCCGTGTGATGTGGTGATTATCCTGGACAGAGCGAGGCAGGAAGAGGAGCAGGTGAGGCGATGGCAGGAGCAGAGGCTGGAGTGATGTGGCCAGGAGCCGAGGAAAAGGAAAGATGGATCCTGTCCTGGAGCCTCCAGCAGGGACAAGCACTGCAGACACCTTGACTTTAGCCCCATAAGACTTGCTTTAGAATTCTGACCTCCATAACTGTAAGAAAATTAATTTGTGTTATTTTGAGCCACTGAGTTTGTAGCAATCTGTTACAGCAGCAGCAGGAAGCCGATACACTATCAACAGAAAGGTTACTATGATACTCACACAGAAACCCTCTCCGCCTGGGGAAGAGCCACCTGTGCCCACGCTGTCAATCACTATTCACATATTCATTTCTTAAACTGGTCCAGAGAGCAACCAGACTCAGGAACCACATACCCAGGCCACTCATGTCACCGTTTTTGAAGGGCACAGAGGTTCTAGAAAGAATATCTCAGGTAGCACACATGAGAAAAGAAAGCTATAACGCATTCAGCATTAAATAATAAAGCCTCCTGGAAAGCAGATGCTGTCTTACGCCTCCCTGTGCTGACATGGCCCCTAAGTACTGGGCGTTGCATATAGTTGGTACTTAACAAAGCATCGATTGGCCGAGGTCACATGAGCATCCAAACTGAGTCCTCTTTACGCTTTAACTGGGCTCTGGTCCATGGAGGCTTCTGTCCAGAAAACAGACCCCCACCCTCTCCGGTCTGCTCCTTAACACACTGGCTTTCCTAAGGTTCTATTTCATTCTCTCATGCTCCCCTTCCCTGGAATCTCGTCCACACCCATGGCAGCAGTCACCAGCACCTCTCTCCAGCCTGCTGCTTCCTCCTGTGTCCCGTCCAGCTTGGCATCTCTGCCTGGGTCCCCAGGATCTCTCAAACCCATCTTCTGACCCTCTCCTGCAGGCAGTCTCCCGGCAGTCCCTGCCAACTCATCCTTCTTTCCACCTGCCACACCCAATCCAGTGCCTCCACCTGTCAATCACACTCCCCAAATGTCCCTTGGATCCGTAGCACCTCCATCTGCACCACCTGCTCCTGGCCACCACGCCCCCTGCCTGGACTCCCATAGCAGATCCTGACTGGTCCCCCCTGGGAACTGTGATGTCCTCCAACCAGATCTGATCATGACTATGGGTCTCCATTGCCCTCAGGAGAAAGTGCAAAGACCTCCCCAAGATCCCTCCTGCTTTCCTCTGCAGCCCCCCTGCCCCTGTGTCCTCTCAGCCCTCAGGAACTCACTCAGAGACACTTCATATGGGCACACCTGTTCACACCGTGTTTTGTTCTTTTTCTTATTTTGCTCCAAACTGGTGTCCTCGTTTCCAGATGCCAAATGCTTCACCCATTAGCTAAGAAGTAGCTTTGGCACCACAGCCACAAGTCATCAGGAGCACATGGTATGGCAGGAGTCGTCCCGCTAATCTACTTAAAATGTCTCATTTATGCTGACGTATCGAGCTTCTTTCAGTCCCCAGTTCTGCCATATTCTCTCCCTCCTTGGGGAATCTTACCTGCAGCAATTACTGCCTGGAGCCCCTTCCCTGCCCCACTTCTACTGGCTAACATTTACCTGTCCTTTGGGGATGATGAGTCCCCGACATTTGCCCTCTCGGTGCCCTGCCTTTGCCTTTGTGCCTTCCCAGAGGGGAGGAGGCATTGCTCACTCCCCACGGGGGAGCCAGCCGAGACGCCGTCCTCCAACCCAGCTCTCCTCTCCCTGCCCCGACTCTCTCTCTTCCCAGTGAGAAGGGAAAAAGTCCTGCAGCTACTTTGAATGGTGACCCCTGACATGACCACAGGACTCACTAACCTCAGCATCCGAGAACCGAGCTCTGCTCGGCCTCCTGCCTGCTCACTCCCATGAGCTCCAGCATCTCAGCTTGCACCTGGCTGAGTAAGCCACACCTGCCCTTCTTACTGGGGTCCAGCCACCTTCAGCTCTGGCAGGGACAGGAGAATCCATGGGAAGCACCACTCTGTCCCCAGGCCACTCTGTCCTCAGGTCACTCTGTCTCCAGGACACTGTGTCTTCCCCAGAAGCTCTATATCTGGAGCTGTATCAGTAAGTTCAATTATGAATAAAGCTCCCATCCTCATCTTGTATTTATTTACTTATTTACCAGCTATAAGAAACTAGAAGGGGGTGGCACTGGCACCCTAAGGCTTTGTTGAAGCTTACACGTAGGTTTACCCCTCTGTTCTCCTGGACTTAAACTTCCACAAAAGCACGAACTCTATCAGTCTTGCTCGTCCTTGTATCTTCAGCGCCTAGCACAGTACCTGGAACACAGCAGGTGCCTAACAGATACCTGTTGGCTGAATGTGTTGATCCAGGCCCCAGTCAAAATAAGCAAACAGCTTCTCAGAGGGCAGATAATGCCAAAAGTGGCCAAACATCCAGCCAGACCTGAACCTGTGACCTAGCGGAATATTCCAGTCCCCACATCCGCCCACCTCCCTTGCCAGTAAAAGCCAATTTGTAAAACTACCCAACGGTCCAGGCACACAAGCACAGGGATTGTTGGCCGGCTCCTGTGTGCAAACACAGCATGAAATACCTGTTTCTCACAGACCAGGAAAGGCAGTCTCCATGTTGCAGGTGGCATCTTCCTTCGCCCCTGGACATTTCTGAGCAAACTTCTAGCCCAAGGCCAGGAGAAGCAAAGTCATTTCTTCCCAGATATGTGTACAAGAGGTATGGGGTTTGAGGTCTTTGTATGCCACAGGCGCTGCCTCATTTACCCTTACAAGTAGCCTGGCCAGCTCCTTATAGAACAAGAAGGGATGGCGAGACCAGTGTTGGGGGCTACACGGAGCGCTAGTGGGAACTTCAGCGTGATTGTCTGGCATGTGGTCCTGTCTGTTCCATGCTCCCTGTCATCATTCCCACACCGCTTAGTTCCCCACAACACACACAGCCCCATCAGGTGGGATCTGCTGTAATCACTACTTTCAGTCGAGGAAACGGAGGCTCAGAGAAGGGAATGAAGCTGCCCAGGGCTGCATGGCTTTTAAAATGCTGGAACCAAGTCTCAGCACCCCAGCCAGCCTGACCAGACCTGGCATCTCCACCTTGTCCAGCACGGCAAGGCTGAGGTGCTGCACAGAGTCTGCAAAGCCCCAGCTTCAGGTTCCAACCTTGGGCAGCCTTGGGTGACTCACCTTACCCCACTTCCCCATGCTTCAGTTTCCTCATCTGTAAAACTGGGAGCTCTTCTAAAGAATGCTAAGACTTCATCTCTTAGCATGGCCAAGCCCAAAGGGGGCCGTGAACAGTGTGCCCCCAGAACCACATCCACGCTGTACGATTTTTAGAACAAGCCAACTCACTTCTTCCATTGGCCCGTGCACTCGTGAGATAAGGAGATGCAAAATCTTGACATCGCACTGAGAAAACTTTCCCCATCTGGATTTCTGCAACCCACAGGGAATCATTTGCCAAACACGTGTTTTGCAAAACATGGGCTCACTTCGCTGTGACTATGGAGCTGATACAATCCACCTTTTCCCTGATCACATGGCTTCTGCCCAGGCATGCTGTCTGCATGGGAAGGGAGCCTTGGCTTCCATGCACCACGAGCTGTGCTTATGCCAGGGGGGATGGTAGGGGAGTCAGGAGGGACATCTAGAAGCGTGTTCCATGTATCACTGCTCACTTTTCTGGATAACATTCAAGAGAATAAAGGACAACTGGCATCAGTGTGGCTAATGAATTTAGGAAGGCTTCTGAGGGTCCAGAATCATGACAGATGTGCACATTGCTGTCAAACCCCTTCACACAAGGGTTAAGATGCTCAATTCCTCTGGAACATAACTTTCAAAAAAATGACTTACTTTTTAAGTTGTGGTAAAATATACATAACATAAAATTTACCGTCATAATCATTTTTAAGTGTACGGTTCAGTGGCGTTAAGCACACTCACATTGCTGTGCAGCCATTACCACCGTCCATCTCCAGAACTTTTTCATCTTCCCAAATTGAAACTCTGTCCCCATTAAACACCAACTCCACATTCTCCCCTCCCCCAGCCCCTGGCCATCCCCATTCTACTTCCTGTCTCTATGAATTGACTACTGGAGACACCTCGTATAAGGGAACCACACAGTGTTTGTCTCACTCTGCATGACGCCCTCAAGGTCCATCCATGGTGCATTATGCATCAGGACTTCATCCTTCTCTAAGCTGAGTAACACTCCATTGCATGGCTCTGCTACATTTTGTTTATCCATTCATTCATCAGTGCACACTTGGGTTGCTTCCAGCTTTTGGATATTGTGAACAACTTTTAAAATAGGTGGTCCTAGGTTGGTTGATAATGGTAGTCTACTAAACTGCTTGGCACAACTGTTCCCAATCTATGGGCAGGGACTGTGTATTCACAGAAAACCCAGGTGCCTTTAAAGCCAAAATACACCTGATTTCAAGTGCTTGGCTGGCCAGCCGCCACGTTGGGCACACTGAATCCTCTCAACCTTTGCTTTGCTCATCTGCAAAATGGGAATTGTACTAGACACCACTGATTGCTCTTCCAGGATCTGTACCACTTTCCTGATTCCTGAGAAAATCCTGATTTTTTTCCAACTTTCCACCCCTCCCAGGTGATTCAAAGGGGCTGAGGACACCCAGTTTCAGGGATGGGGCCCAAATCGGTAACTGGGCACAGCAAGCCCCTCCCCCTTGTCAATGATTGGTTCAGGAACTGAGACTTTGGCCAGTTGGTTCCTGGCAGTCCCTGGCAACTGTGGCTAGTGTTAGGGCGGGCTCTTGACCTGAGCACCCAATCAGGCAAGAGGAAGGACTTTTATTCCTGGGTGGGGAAGCATGCTTCTCCCCTCCACCCGGAAAATGAATATGGAAGCCAGTTGCTGCAATTGCTGCTGCTGGCAGCCATCCTGCCACCAGAGGAAAGCCAGCATGGGAACAAAGCCCAGGAACACAAGAAAGGCAAAGTTGAGACAATCAGAGACCAGAGCTGGAGTCTGACTATACCTTCTCCCCAACACACGCACACGTGTGCACACACATACAGTGTATCCATGGACTTAGAATCATAATGTTAAAGCAAACAGATCTCTTTAAACAACAATGAGCTTACCTGGTATTTAACAGGTGATGAGCTAAGCCCCAGAGAGCTGAATTTACTTGCCCAAGGTCAAGACCACCACTCCAATACCCTGACTAACTCAGTTGTCCCTGTTTTATGCTGTGCTCACACACATGGGTGCAAATGCTTCCCCCAAAACACACACCCCACACCCCCAAACACCCACACACACATACCTGCACATGCACTCTTAGGTTCAGAAGTTAAAGCTCAACACTACAGTGGGCCTTGATCATTGTTCATAGCTCTGAAACAGATGGCCCATTATAGTCACTGCAGTATTGCTTGAAACAGAGGTTTATGAAAGAAAGAGAGGCCTGAACAGAAGTTTCTGTGGCCAGTGTTACTACTGATTCTGAAATAAGGCATCATGGGCCGACCCCATGGCGCACTTGGGAGAGTGCAGCGCTGGGAGCGCTGCAGCGCTCCCGCCGCGGGTTCGGATCCTATATAGGGATGGCCGGTGTGCTTGTGCGGCCGGTCACAAAAAATAAAATAAATAAATGAAATAAGGCATCATGAGAAGTGGACCAAAAATGAATGAGTCAGGGTTGAACAGAGAAGTCAAGCGAATAGAAGCCAGGTGAAGCAGGCAGCGTCATTTTGAGCCCATAGCTTGTCTGCTTCCAGCAAAAGACACACTCTTCTAGGGACCTCAGAGAGAATTCTGGGTCTTTCCACCTCACTTCTATACATGACCAGACTCCAGAATAATCATGGAGAAAACTTGAGAAGAGCAACTTCACGAAGACCGTGGCAGTCAAGGTGTAGTCAGGAAACAGGTACATCTCGGTATTTACGAGAGAAGGAATTTAGTCCAGGGGAGAGGACACAATAGGTGAGGGCCTGAGCAGCCATTCCAGGGTCAGACCTCAGCAGTGAGCTATTTGTTCAAGTCTCAAGACAAGGAAACCTGGTGTCTTAGTGTGTTTGGTCTGCTGTAACAAAAATACCATGAACTGGTGGCTTACAAACAACAAAAATTTATTTGTCACCATTCTGGAGGCAGGGAAGTCCAAGATCAAGGTGCCAGAAAACTTGGTGTCTGGTGAAGACCTGCTTTCTGGTTCGTAGATGATGCCTTCTCACTGTGTCCTCACATGGGGAAGGGGTTGGGGGGCTCTCTCAAGCCTCTTTTATAAAGCTATTAATATTAAACCCATTCATGAGGGCTCCATGCTCATGACTTAATCACCTATCAAAGGCCCCACCTCCTAATACCATCCTCTTGGGGGTTAGGATTTCAACATCTGCATCTGAGAGTCACACAACACTTGGACTGCAGCACACAGTCAGCAGATAATAAAGCCAGGTTTCCAAGGCAAGTCTGAGGGTCGTATCTGAGAGTCTCTGCATTAGATAGCACTCAACTAGGGGCCGGGTATCTAGCCAATGCCTCTGAAAAATGCTGCTGCAGGTACAGGGGTGACCTCTAGCAAGGTGACCCCTTAGCTTGGACCGGACCACGCTTCTGAAGAGTGCTTCTCCAGTTGCTTAGTACTCCCCACCAGCTACTTGTGACAAAGGTCCCCCTTCGTCGTGTTTTTCCAATAATATTTTATACGTGCTGCTGTAAAGGTGAAGGAAATTATATTTCTGTTCTTATTAATTTTTACTCTATTTTCATTTAACAGTTAACTTTGAAATAGAGGACAGTCTATGGGAATAGATAGATTTGGATATGGATATAAATACAGATCTATAAATATAGATATAGATGCAGATATACAGTAAAAATAAAATAGGTATGGTTGTAGAGAGGGATATGCAGACATAGATTGAAAGACAGTTGATCAGACAGAGTTTTTTTTCCTAAGCCAAAAAAAATGCAGAGGATGATCAGGAAGAGAGAAAAAGAGAAAAGGACTAAAGCCCTGTCTAATATACCCACAAGTTCTCTGGTTTTTATTTATTCCCTTGGTGAGCAGAAGATGTGTCCACACTCATTTGCTTTGATGTTGGGACCCACATGAGCCCAGGGGACAAGAGGGTGGAGTTTTGGTCCACGTGTGCCCTCACTGCCTTGTGTCCTAGGCAAGCACCCCCTCTTGACCCCTGTTTCACCTCCTGCCCAAGAGAGGGTGGGCCAAAGTCCCCGCCAGCTTGAAGGCCCCCCCAAATCTCCTCCTCGTGCCCACCCAGCCCACCCCCTGGCCTATGCACTTCCAGAGTCAGCTGGGGTAGATTCCTCAGAGGAGGCATGTCCTGGTTAACCTTGACTGAGCTCCTAGCCAAATGCTAGTTCTTTGCAAAATTAAGAAGAAAGTTGGTGGAATACTTACATAGTCTCAAAATATCTCCCAGTAAGATACTTGTTGCTTATTACAAAAGGTAGAATAATAACTTTACCTACAGAAATCTTAACCAACGTATGACCACCAGCAATGGGTTGAGTCAACATCGCGTGCCACCTGATATGATCCGTATGATCAAAACATCTCAACACGGTGCTCCTGCCCCAAATCATGACATGAACCTGACCAAGAGAAAGTATCAGGCAACCCAAAATTCAGAGATATTCTACAAAACAACCATCCTACAAAATAAATGTCGATGTCTGCAACTTTTCAGCTTCGAGGAGACTAACAAGCTGAGACAACTGAGGTAAGGCCTGACTTTAGATTTGCTTTTGCTTCAAGGGACAGCGTTAGGACAACTGGAGAAATCTGAAGGAGGCCTTTGGTTAATAGAATTGTGTCAGCGTTGGTTTCCTGATTTTGGTCATTGTATTGTGGTTATGTAAGAGAATCCCTTGTTTTTCAGAAATGCACATCCTCTGTGCGTGTGTGTGTAAGAGAGAGAGAGTGCAGTAAACATGAAAATATGCTAAATATTCATATTTGGGGAATCCGGACAGAGGGTGCCAGGATTTTTGTGTTCCTCTCTCTTCTGTACATCTTAAATCATGTTTTTAAAAAAGAAAAAAAGAGGGCATGTGTTCTCCAAGGGATATCTGGCTATCTGAGGAGATGTGATAGCTAATTCAAGAAAGGAAACAGCGGTGGGAGACATGGTGGTGTCTCGGAATTAGCCAGCCCCAAGGCTCCCAATCAGAGCCTCAAAGTCCAGAAAGGGCTGCACCTAGAGCCCCTCCCACCAACATGGTCGTCCCAGACCTGCTTCCAACGTGCTGATTTAAATCATCAAAGACACTCCTCCTGCCACGTTGACGTCCATATTGCCATTAGGCCAGGAATAGCTGATATGCTTTGCACATGACTACAGTTTGGAGAACATAAAAATGTGGTGTTTTTTCCACATCTTATGAAATGATACATATGAACATGTGATCTATACACGCGGGAGTAAAATGGGGTCCTGCAATTTTAAGTCACGATTTCACGTGTAATACACAGTAGTTGTGGGTGAAGTCTTCCTCAAGAGCAGCCACTCCTCTCATTTGACATGGCACGTATTATATAACACAGTTCTAGCAAATGTCCTGCAAAATGCACTAGCACGATCTTGAAGATTGGGGTGGCAATAGAACCGACTGTCACCCGTGCTGAACCTTTCCTCATTCCAGGCATTGCACTGAATGCTGCTGCTACCCCCATCTGAGACTGGGAAACCCCACTGAGGGGACATGCAGAGTTTACCCCAGGTCACTGTCTGACAAGGCAGAGCCAGGGTAGGAAGCTGCACACATGTTCCTTTGATGTGCCTTGATAGCCCCACTCCAGCACGTCACATGGCTCAGCACAAGCCATTAGTGCACATCTACACAGCACTCGGCACTGGGTGCAATCTAGTCAGATGCAACTTAAGGTCCTTTTGCTCCATTTTCCCAAGGTCTGTTCACCAGGCCCGCAGGTGTCTGGACATTCCAGTTCTACCGCCTGCCGGACCGTCCCCATGGTCTCAGGCCCCCGTGAGTTGGAACAACAACTTTCCAGCCTTGTCCAGTCTACCCAAAGCTGTGTAAGTGCAGCCTTGGGACTGGGGCTTTGCCTTTCCAACTGCATGTCCACTCAAAATACACAGGCGACTGTCGCGTCCAACCCAAGCACAGCGCCTTCAGATGAGGGGAACACCTTAAATCCACCTATTGACCAGTTTCCAAAATCATTGTCAAATTAGCTTGGTTGTTGGTACTGTAATTTCAATGTCTAACTTATTTAGTTCTTAGAGGCTTTAAAAAAAAAAAAAAAAGAATTGTTCAGGTGTGCTTGGGAACCAGAGAAAGGTCAGTGCTATTTTTCCACATGGTCAGACTCAGACACCCTTTGGCAGGTGAGCACAGCCTACTGAGCCCGGCACTCCCCTTCCTGCACTGTGGTTGGTGGCTGTTTTCTCTGCCCAGAGTGACTTTCTCTCCCCTGTCTTTGTCCTATGGCCACCTGGGCCCATCCTTCCATACCCAAGTCAGGGGTCATTTCTGCCCTCCATCCTGGGAGGGATGAATGGAGACAGAGCTGCCCATGGGACCCACAGCACAGAGTGCCTCTTTCAGGGCTCACATTTCAGATGTTTCACATTAGTTTCTCGCACTGGTTTGCACGCTGGCTTGCACGCTGAGTCCCTCCTTGCTGGTTTGCCACGACACCATGCGGGTGTAAGTGAACATGCATGAGACAGGCATGGGGTTTGATTTCTAATAATCAATGGATTTTATATTTCTGCCAAAAATTATCCATAGGCAATATTATATATTCATCTGGCAACTAAGTTTCATGTCACTTGCCGGCTTGGGTGGACAACCAGAGAGCGCAGGGTGTCCTGTCAAGATGCAGTGTGGGGCCCTCCCTGGGGACCGCAGGGAAGAAGGCAGCAATTGGTGAGTGACATTTGTCCTGCACAAGGACACACGAGAAGCACCCATGAGTTCCTATTCTTGGCACAATGTTACCCTGCAACAAGAGTGGATAATCCCACGTTCAAACCCTAAACCGACCTGTGTTTTCTCACCCACTGCACCTACACTCCCAAATCCAGGGGATGATTTAAAGCAGGGCTGCTCCAAGTGCAGCCCACAGCAAAATCACCCTCACCCGGGGGCTCGTTTCAATGCAGGTTCTGATTCAGGCCCCAGATGGGGCCCGAGACTCTGCATTTCTAACCAGCTCCCAGTAGTCTGAGGACCACACTTTGGGTAGTGAGGATCTAGAATAAATGAATCAAGAGAACTTAAACAAGAGCCCAGCACATTCTAGTGGTAAAAGTGATGCTATTTGTCCCCTCCACCTTGTTTAAAGTCTTAGGCCATCACTGGCCCCTCTGTGTTCACCCCACCTTTCAGGACAAGCCCAACAGTCTAATAAGACTCCTCTGTCCCACCCATGACTTGGCTCATGTGCTTCTCTAAGCCACCTAAAACCTCCTTGAGGTGCTGGGTATCTCGGGCATCACCTGCCTTCCTTTTCCTTTTTCCTGTGTGCCCCAGGAGACGACCACGTGGGCTCTAGGTGGCCCCTGCCCTCCGGCTTCTGGCTGGGGTCAGCCAGGAGAGGGAGGCATGCAGGAGGACTTTCTTCCCCATCAGTGATGCTCTTGTCTTCCATGAGGAAGCAGAGTGCCCAGCACACGGCAGTGCCCTGCAAGGGACAGCTGTTGCTATTATTAGGACTATTCATTATTATTATTAAGCCTGGAGGTTCTAACTCAGTTCCCTCCTTTAAGATATCTTCCTGGATTATTTAAGTTCTCAATCATATTTTCCTCCTTTGAATTTATTCAAAAAATAGTTTCGCCCCTTATTTTGAGCCATCTTCTCCCCTTTTTCCCCAGCTGCTTCCAAGGATCTGCCTTGTCTCCTCAACTTGAAAAGAAGCTTCAATTCACCCTCTGGGTAAACTTTTCTTCTGATGAGGAGAACTGCAAAATGCATCAGAAACTCAAATAATTCTTCTCAAAAAATAATTTGAGAATAGTCTATTTTCATTTGTGTGCCCCCCATTTTGGGTAATAAGTATTTGGGAACATGTCTAAAAATAATAATGCACATTTTAAAATCAACTTTTAAACTAGCTTTATTAAGATATAACTTACATGCTGTACAATTCACCCATTTAAAACATACAATTCAGTGTCTTTAGTGTATTCAAAGAGTTGGACAACCATCATCAAGTCAATTTCAGAAGATTTTTACCCACTCAGAAAGAAATCCCATACCTATTAGCAGTCACCCTCCCTTTCCTCGATCTCTGGTTTTGAGTATACATTTAAAACACAGAGCAGAGAACAGACATCGCAAATGTAAGTCTCCCAGCGCACGTTTTGGGTTTGCGTTGCCTGTGATTCTGATTACCTTTCTTACTGGCTGTATTTCAGGAGTACTGAATAGATGGCATAAAAATGCACCTGTTTTTACAGAACATCCCAGTTCACCTGCCTCCTTGCACACCTGAGCTCAGGAGCTTCTTCCCTCCACTAGAGGGCGTGGCCTCGCGGACACTGATGGTGCCAGCTGGGCTGCCCGCAGTTGCCCACCTCACCCCTTTAGAGGGAAGAGCTGGTTCCTGCCAGTCTAGAGTGAGCTGAGGAGCTCTGCCTCCAAAGTCGTGATCCAGCTGGGGAAGGAAACTTTCCTTCTGAGCCAACTGCAGGCTTGATTGATTTGAAAGGTGAGGTGTGGAAACAAAGAAAATACTGTACGTTGATGGTGATGACAGTAATAATGCTGCCATTTATTGGATATTTACAGAGCACCTGGCACAGCACTAAGAACGTTACACGCATATCTTATTTAATCCTCACAACAACCTTCCGAGATGGGTCTCAGTGTTTTTCCCAGTGTTACTGATAAGGAAGCTTCGAGAAAGAGCTCTGGTGACTTGCCCGGAGGATCTTTCCTGATCTTAAGGTCCGCATAATGATCTGTTTTTATAGAGGGAGAGACCAATCTGAACTGCATGCCCTTCTGAAGGTTTCAAAGTTCCAGAATTTGAGAAGTTTAACTTTTATAAAATCTGAATCATAGGATGTCCCTCAAATAAAAACATTGGATCCTTTTAAACCAAAAACACAAGGGAGGTGGGCCTTTGAGGGGAATGGAGAGAAACTATTTTCAATGCAAGTCAGAATTATCTGACTATGTGCAGATAAAATGAGAGCTCTAGATTTCTGGAAGCCCATCCCCAAATCAGCCTTGATGGGTGTGTCTCCAGTAAGGAGCCAAATCCTGAAGGTTTTATGTTTCAACAGGATGGTGCCCACCTGGGATTCTACCTGTTCCAAGGTTTACTGTCCCCCCTCCTCCCAAGCCTGGGGCCCAGAAACAGCCGTTGGCTCTCCATCTTTGGCCCAGGCACCTTTGCTATGGAGTTATTGACTTGATTCACAGAGGTGTCCCATGTGCCCCAGATCACCTCCCATTCAAGATTCCCAGTGGCTGGAGATAGGATTCCCAATGTGGAAGGACAAGGGGAAGGGAAATCCTTCTCTTCACTTTTAAGAAGTGAGCCTCATTTTTCTAACAATGATTCAAGCGGGGCTGTAAAAAGTCTCTTCTGGAGTTGGAGCCCTGGCAAACAGGACCCATGGGTGAATCCTCACCCCAGGGAGCCTTTACCTTCCTCTAATCCATAGCCCCCATCCTTTCCAGTATCTCCCCCTTGCACGTCCTCAGAGTGTGAGGCCATTTCTGGAGTCCCAGAGCATCCCACGTGGTACGACCAGATATGGGTCATCCTCCATGCCACCATGATTTGCAGGATAACATCATCTTCAGGGAAAAAAAATCACAAGTAGTGGATAAAAACTGCAGAAAATTTAGAAGATGCTAATTAAGAGAAAAGGGGGAAATTATCATCGAAAAATAAACGTGGGAATGTGAATTGGTGCAGCCACTTTGGAAAAGAGTCTGGCTGCTCCTCATACTGTTTAACCTAAAGTTAGCCTGTGACCTGGAGACTCTACTCCTAGGCACCGACCCAGAAGACAGGAAAACCCAAGTCCACACAAAAACTTGTAAACGGATGTTTACAGCAGCACTATTCACAGTAGCCCAAAAGTGGAAACAACCCAAATGTTCATCAATGATGAATGAAATGTGGTCTGTCCACACAATGGAACATTACTCAGACATAAAAAGGATTGAAGTGTGGACATGTGCTGCAATGTGAATGAACCTTGAAAACATCATTCTAAGTGAAAGAAGCAGGTCACAAAAGACCACACAATGGTCTAAAGGAGTGATAGAAAATACAGTTTGGACATATGTGGTGGGAAGGTTGAAAACACTTTGGAAATAAATGCCTTTCTGCGGTGCAGAGGTCACCAGTGTCCACATCCCTCCGTTTAGCTCATCGAGTTCCCACAGCAACCCTCTCGTCACTCCCATTTCACAGATGAAGATACCAAGGCCTGAGAGTAATGTGCCCCAGACCCCACAGCTCATGTATAGAGCTGAGATGCTATTCAGGGCTGTTTGCCCAGGAGTCCATGACGTTCCTCCCTGCATTGGACCCCTCTCCCTGGCCCTTTGACTCACTTCCTTCTCACAAGAGTTGGCATTTTTAACCCCTGCTCAATTATTACTCTCCGTTGGCGCCGTTCTAACCAGGGCCAAATTGTCCCGCTGAGACATGGAACCCAAGGATGGCTTCCCACGGTTTTAGGACCTGTCACTGTCCACTGGAAATTCATTCATTCCCATAAAATGGGAGGGGGCAGGGTGACCCAAATACACCAGGCACGGAGCTGGGTCCTCGGCACAGCTGTGACACGGGAGGGGCTGACCAGCCCCACCAACACCTCTGGGTGTCCGGCAAGGCCAAGTGGTCGGCATCACAGTTACAAATGGCAACTGAACTGAGAGCGTTGTTCTACTCAAATGTGGGTCAGAAAAGAAAGCATAATCTAACAAATGACTTTTCAAAGCCAGGAGAAAAAAACACTCTTGTTATTTAAATTCTGATCAGCCCTACAGCCCCAAGAAACAAAAGTTAGGGGAGCCCAAGCAACTGGAAACATGACTTTTCACCAACTTAATTCTCTTAAAACAAAGCATATGTCCCATCAGTAGATAGAATGCCTGGGATTGTCGGCGGTGACTCTCTGAAGACGTAACTCCAGAATGGGTCTGTGTCAGGACCTGAGCCTCATTCTCCAGCAGACCAGCGGGGTTGGGGGGAAAGCCAAGCATGTTGGCCAGGATGAGTGGGAGGTGTTGAGTTTGGGGCCCTGCTGACCACATAGAGTAGGACCTTCTCCAATTCCTGTTTCCATGTGGATCCACATGGGGGAAAAGGCCTCCCAGAAAAAGACTGGCCATCCTAAACTCTGCCCTTGAAGGTTGGGTTTTCCCAAGCCCACTTGGACTTTGGGCTCACTTTGGCTCAGCACTCTAAGTGACAAGTGGGGCTATGCCAGAATCTCCCCAGATCTTAGCCTGATCTGTAAGTAGAACATAAGTCACCCATGTTCTGGGACTTAGGGTAGATGAGCTGAGGCCCATCTGGTCGACCTGTGGGTCACCCGAAGCAGATCTTAGCCAGATCTGCTGAGCACATGTGACTTGAGAGCCCCTGACGGTGACATCCCGGTGGCTCCCCTGCATCCGCATGGAGGGTGCTACTATCTCCCGCCTCTCGTGGATGAGAAAGCCATAATGTCCAGCACCAGGTAGCCTCCTCGTGTCCTGCAGCTCATGAGGAGGGCAGCCCTGGACCCTCCATGCATTTGGATGCATGTGGCCTAAGCCACGTGGTCAGGACTCACCTTCAGGTTGAAAGAGCTTGTCAACACCAAACAAAGTCAGCAAATGTCAGGGGTTGGGAGGCAAGACCCCCCAGCCTGGACAGAGGTGACAGAGTCAGACCCGGGGTTTAAATCCCCCACTCATGAGTGTGGGACAGGAGGTACTCATGTCCCTTTAGTGAGCCTTGACGTGTGTGTGTGTATATGTGTGTTTGCATGTGTGTACCTGTGTTTCCTGTACAGTGTATGTGTATTGTGTATGTGTCCGTGTGTGAGTGCATGTGCTATGTGTGCTATGTGTACATGTGTGTGTAGATGTGTGCATGCCAGCACGTGTGTGTGTAAAATGGGCTAAATGAGTTGTTGCAAAGATAAAACTTGACCTGACGTACGTCCACACTTGTTGCATAGTCACCTGGACTTGTACAGAGTTTTCCCTATGGATAAACACCTGGGGCCATGTGATCTGATGGCCTGCCACAGGCACTCAGCAAGTGGGGTGAATGGAGGTCAAACACAGGTCATTGTCACAGAAGCAGGCCAACCGCCAGTCACCCGCTAGGCACCCTCTGAGGAGACCAGTCTCCCCAGTGAAGCGCTTGCCCAGGTAACCCCCTGGGTGGGGCGCTGGGAGCAGGTGGAGGTCAGCTACCACCGCACCAGCAGCAGGAAAGGAGGGATGGTCAGGAGGGAAGAGGGGATGCTGGAATCAGAAAGCTCTGGGCCCCAAACCTGACTGCCCAGTTGTGTGACACTGACAGGTCACATAACCTCTCAGAGCCTTAGTTTTCTCATCTGTGAAAGGGGGTTAATGATCCTTTTTCGACGAGCTGTTGTGATTAGAGGTTACCAGAAATGGGGGTGGGGAGGGATAATGAGAAATTATTGCTTAATGGGTGCAGAGTTTATGCTTAGGATGATGAAAAAGTTTTGGAAACAGAGGCAGTAGTTGCACAGCATTGTGAATGTAATTAATTCCACCCAATTGAATGTTTAAAAATGCTTAAAATGATAAACCTTATGTATGATTTACCACAGTATGACTACATTAAAAAAAAAAAGACCTGTTGTGAGGGTTAAATGAGCAGATAGGAAGATACACAGATAGACACATATGTGCACTTGTGCATGTGTGTATGTGTGTGTAGGCATATGTGCACACGTGTGTGTATGTATGTGTGCACGTGTGGGCATGCACATGTGTGTGCACGCATATGCACATGCATGTGTGCGTAAAATCTTCTAACAGAGCCCGGCACATAGCCTGCACAGGTGCAGTCAGTACTGTTCTTCCATTTACTCTCTCAGAGCTTATTAAGCTGCTCCTGTGTGCCTGGTGGCTCTCCAGGTACTGGGGATCAGAAGTGAATACAACAAATTCCCTGCCCTCACAAAATATGGGAGACAAAAAACACACAAGAAAAGAGATTGAAAAAAAAAAAAAACCAAACAAACGTGTTTTCAGTGATGACAAGAGCCAGGGAGAAAAATAAACACACAAGATGAATCCTGGGGTTGGGGGATGGAAGGTAATCTGCTTCGGGGAGGCTATTTTTAGGTGTGGCATGTCAGGGAAGGCCTCTGGAAGGAGGTACCCATTTAAGCCCAGATTTGAATGACAGCAAGAAGGCAGCCACTCAGAGTTCTGGAAGGAGAGCATTTCTGACTGCCAGGCCAGCCGTTACAAAGGCCCCAGGTGGAGCATCCCTGTGTCGCCGAAGCCTGCCAGGACGTCGAGGCATACGGCTGCCCCTCTCCTGCTCAGACATCAAGACCATCATCCTCTGGCCCTTGCAGCCACCATTGCAAGCCCTGCTACGTCCCTACCCCCTCAGGATCGAAGATGGCTCTGCCAGGCAGTGTCAGGCTGCCCCTGGATGTAATTTCTCCCTGGTGTTCATTGATAGGGGTGGGTGGGGGGCAGAGGGAAAACAAAACAAGGCTTCAGAGCCCCGGCTGTTCCTCATATTAAATGCCTCTCGGAGCAGGGTGCAGGTCTGAACGGCAAGGCCAAAAGTGGGCACACCATGTCCCCACGCTCTTTCTAAGTCACAGGGACAGACAGCGGGTGCCTGGCACCCCAACAGGCATGCTCTCAGCTGCTTGTGAATAGCCTGTCTTGTTTCCCCTAAAAATCATCCTTTTAATGTCTTGACACAACACCCCTCCCTTCTGGGATTTCCATGGAGATTAGTGAGAACTGAGCTCTGAGCAGCGAGCAGCTGAGCTGCTTCTGTGGTCCAGTTTCCTCGCCTCACCCTCTTGCTCTGCAAGAAGAAAAGGGAAGGAACAATGTCACGGGGAGGGGGCTTTTACCAAGCTGTCCTGGTCCCTTTCTTCCTATGGGCCTCAATCTCTTGGAAAACTCTGAGTGCTCTTCAGCCTGCTCTGCCCACCTCAGCACAGGAAGAGGACTTGGGGACCGCGCCCGGCCTCTGCACGACTGTTGCTGTCTTCCAGGGACTTTTCTCATTGTCTCCAGTATGTTCGGTGGGGGGGTTTCTCCTTTGAACCTCACCTGCAGTGGCTGGGGAGAGCCGAGGGTCGCGCGGTGACTGCGCAGGGCTGGCCAGCTCATTAGCCACTTCCGTGCACCACGAATCTGTCAGCACCATCTTGGGGCCATGCGTTCCGACACTCTCCTCCGTGGGCCTTTGATGGCCTGACCTCCCTTATCAAGGGCACTAGGAGGAATTTGTCATCCTCTTCTTTTCAGCCCAGCCCATGGAGAGCAGGAAACAGGAGTCTGGAGCAGATATCAAAGGCCAGAATGTTCCGGATAGCAGGGATGAGCAGGCCTCTGAGCATGGCCCTGGGACAGTGCTAAGGGCGTTAGGTGACCTCCGGTTTAAGGTGAGGGCCCTGGTGGGTGAAGTGTAGGCAGGTAGGCCACTTTGGACCCCCCAAAAGTGACATCACACTCCTCGGAGCCCAGGGATGTCCAGGAGGGGGCAGGCCCAGGGCCAGAGAGGTGGCTAGGTGGCCATTCCTGGTCTGTGGATATGTTTGCATGAAGACTTTTCCAAATGAAATATCATTTCATCAGACCTTTAAGTGCAGATTTTCAGAAGGAGTAATTAAATGAAAAGAGATTTAAAAATTCAGACAGGTATACATTGGAGCATCTTAAAGATTTGGGCTTAGGGCTAGGACAAAAACTCCATGTGCAGGTGAGAGAAAACAGCAGAGTGGGGCTGGATTCTGAAGGGTGTGGGGGGCTGACTTTCCCATCCAGCGCTGCTCATCTCCAGCACCATTTCTCGACATTTCTGCCCCAAATGGCACCTGACCATACACCCTGAATGCACCACAGCTCCGCCCCCTCGCTCGATGCTGCTTCTGTGCAGGCTGTGCCACCACCCAGGACACTCTTCTCTAGCTCCCTTCTGTTCCTCCTTGAGCCCAGACATGTGCCTCCCCATCCCCCAAAACCCCACCTCTGATTTCTCCCTCTCAGCACCTCTCCTGCGGTAGCTCACGCGGGATTGTAATTGCCACTGGACCATGAGCCCGGGCGCATGGAGCTCTATTCCGTTTTCTTTTTCCCAGCACAGGGCTCAAAGCATCTCATCCTCACGTAGTGTCCTCACTGTTACATGGTAGTTGCTGCAGCTCCAAGCATCACATCCTCTTGTGACTGTGTCTAAGTCAGGAAGGGAGGAGAGAGACTATCTCTCTTTGAATGTCTCTCCTTACATAAGGGGGAGATATTCCCCAGAAACAGACTCCTTATATCTCACCAGATGGAACTGGGTCAAATGGCTACCCTAGAAGATGGCAAACAGGAGACTGGGATTCCAGGTCTGGTCTTGGCTTGATGGAGCTCTGTCAGAAACACAGTCTATCCCAGAGCAGCTCTACTGTCTCACTTCCTCACGTGGCCCTGGGGTCCAGCCACAGTTGCCCTCTCAGAAACCCCACCCAGAAGCTTCCATATCAGCCCACAGGGTGTCTGCTGAAAGTCAGCTCCCTTCCCACATGCTGATCACCGCCTCCCATGACCAAGGCTACAAGTACTAGACCCTTTTCCAGGCTCATGTGCAGCGAGGGAGAGTGTTTTGACCCAGCGCCAGCCAAAATGACACGAGAGTCTGCTTGTGGGAAGTGCAGAGGGGCCCCTCTCCCTACACCTGTGCTGGGTGCTGCCCAGACAGCATGGTCACGCCTGGCCTTGAGCACTTCACTAGGCCAATAAACTAACCCTGGGCTCTGCCCGCACTTCTCTCATGAGAAACAATTGCCAGTCATTCTGACATTTCTGCTGTCAGGTCTCTGGCTGACTGTAGCTGGGACACTGCAAGGGGAACACTTCCATATGGCAGTGGCTGAGGTGTGGAAGCCATGGCCTGCAGGAAGATGCAGAAGACGGGCAGATGGCAGGGGATGAAGGGGCTTCAGGGAAAAGGGGGCACAAAGAAATGTCCGTTTTCATGTTGCTTGTGCAGAGTGTTTGCTCTGTGCTTGGCCTTCCGAGATTGTGTAGGATTCAAATGACAGTCCCATGCGCTCAAGTGTCTCATTCAGCCGTGGGAGAAGAATCAGATGACAGAGAAAGTACAGTGTGATGTTAAGTAAGAGACAGGGAAATTCGGAAGCCATTGGTGGAATCCTTTGTCTCAATCTTCCCGTCCAGGGGAGTTAGTCTTCAAGCCACCGTCCCCTGCGCGCCGCTCCCTGACTCTGGCTCTCTCTTCTCAGGCCAGCCACACCCAGCAGCGTGGGCTCCACACTCAAGGTCCGGCGTGGTGTGTGGTGTAGGTGGCCTGTGACCTGCGAGCCTGTCCTGTATCACGCTATTCCAGTTTTCCAGCATGTTCTTTGTAAACGCGGGCAGCTCCCGAGCCATCTGGCCCGTCCACAGATGCGCTGGAGAGCGGGAGCCCTTGTTTACACTCACCAAAGCCTGCGCGGGAACTTCCCTGTAAAACTATTGTTTTCTTCAAAAGGGGAAGATGTGCCCTGACTTGACTGTCTTGGCAGGAGGCAGAAAATTCCAGTCACTGAATCAAGCCCAGGACGCCTGAGCCGGCTGCCTGCAGGTGTAACCGCGCTGGTCCCCTCCTGGGCTCCAGGGTGTGGCAGATAGGGTGACCTTGGCGGGTGGTGTCCGCACTGGGTTCCCATCCAAGCCAGAGCAACTGCGGGGAGCAGGGAGAGTTTATGTAAAGAACCTGAAAGGTTAAACCACGCAGCATTTCACAGAGTTAAGTCAGAGGCATTTTAGCAGCCTACTAAAGGGTGACTTGGGCCAGGCCAGGTCTCCTCATTTATGCTGCATTCTGATGTCTCTTGATTCCGGAATGTTCAGCAAAGTGCTGAAGAGTGAAGGGAAACCATGGAACCAGCAGCTGCTGAGGACCGACCCGGCTGCCTGTCCTCTGTGGACAGCTCATGCACTTCTCACAGCTCTGGAAAGTGGATGTAGTTATTATCCTCATTTACAGATGGGGAAACTGAGGCACACATGGAGCAGAGTTGGGATTTGAAGTGAGGTTGTTGACTCAGTTTCCAGGCTCTCTCTGCATCTGCCCTGAGCCATCAGCAAATACCCCAAGGATGGGTTGGGACTGGCCTCAAGCCACAATGTGACTTCTCCAGCTGCCTCTGCACCTCCAATAGGTCTGCTTGGATCTCTGTTACCTCAGACGCAGTGAGTTAAAAACTGACCTTGACCTTCAGAATGTGAAGAAAGGCCATCCCCACTCACCTGTCTTCTGAAGGAGGACAGAGATCAGAAAGGTGATGTGCCTCAGCAGGGCTGCGGGGCCAGGGCTCCTGGCTCCTGCCGTGGCTCTCTGCGCTGACCCCTGTGCAGAGACCAAACTGGCTGTACCCCCAGATGTCTCCTGGAGTCTGCTACACACAGATGCACACCTGCCACCCACACCAGCTGGGTCAGCATCACCAAGGTGAGGCACGTCGATATGGGGGAACCTACCTTCCCATCTGTGTTTCCATCTTGGGACATCCACTTTTCTCTTCTGAGCAAGCTCCCAGGAGGCACAGTGCTGGCCTCCTGCCACCGCCTTCCTTTGCGGGCTCCTTCCCATGGGAAAGGAGGGGGTGGCTTATCTGGCTGGTCAGCCTGGCTCTCCCTGAGCCTGGAGTTCCGCCTTAACTTGCAAGCATCAGGCGTCCATGCTCAGAGGGTGCACGAACACCCCTCTGTGCCTGCAGCGAGGTCAGCACCACACCCCAGGCTGAGCCATGTGGCCTGACTCTAAACTATACACCATGTCTCTTCTCTTCTCAAAAACCAATCAAGGGCTTCCCAAAGTTCTCAAGATAAGACCCAAACTATTTGAAGCAACTACTGGACCCTTTGTGATTGGCCTGGGCTCACTCTCCATCAGCCTTCCTCGCCACAGGGTTCCTGCCACAGGGAAGGGTGTCCATCCCTCCTACACCCAGGCCCCCTTACGTCCTACTTCTGCTGGTGTCCTGTTCTTGACGCCCACCCTGGGACAAGCAGAGAGCATGCCGTGACCTTTACCAGCCTCAGCTCCCGGCCTCAGTGCCTTCTCCACCGTGAACCCCCTCTGATCCCCTAACATAGGCCCATTACTGCTCCCTCTGGACTGGGACCACCATGTCCACTGGACCACAAGCTCCATAAGGGAGGCACTTGTGTTTGTCCCCTACATCCCAGCGCCTGGGTCTCACCCACCCCCGACACTCCCATGCGCCTGCCGGTCCCCGGCCCCAGTGGTTAGAGGTAGCAGGAGCAGAGGCCTCCTTGGTCACGAGAGCGTTCATGACACAGGACTGCTTTCTGGGGAGGGTGTGCCCTCCTGATACACTGTAAATGTTTGTTACAAATTTGCATTTCTCTAAAACAAAAATCCTACCAGATGGTAGGAATCCTATTTTCCTTTGCCATTTAGAGAAGACATTGAGTTTGGTGGGAGGGGGCACTTTCAGGGACTTTGGGGTTTGTTGTTTTATTTGCCGAGGCTTGGGGGATTTTGACTCTCCGTCTTCATTCTTCCTACCTGGAATGCGAGTTGAATCCCCGGCTGGGGTTGCCTAAACTCTTCCTCCTGGGCCCTGCTGTCCCCACTGCTGGGAGGCAGCATGTCCTGTGGCCCCTTACCTCGGCCTCCAGGGAGCGCCAAGGGCTGTCTCAAGCTATCTCCACTTTCTCGGGACTTACAGTTAGCATCCCCATAAAGCCCTGTCCCTGTCCTCCTTGGAATGAGATAGACAATGAGTCCCAGTCCCCTTGGCACTGTTTCCCTCCCCCACCTCCTGGGCCTCTTCCCCAGGTCTTGCCTTTGAAGTGTATCTGAGCCCCTAGGAGCTTTCAGAGGACACTGAGGTCACACCTCTTCTGCATTCTCATCTTCCCAGCAGTCTTCAAGTGGAGACACCTTGGCAGCCACTGCCTGTCTGTGGAGGAGCCTGTCCCCTGGGTGACCCTTTGGCTTTCCAAGGAGGCACCTGGGCCCCAGCACCTGTTCCGTCTGTTCATGCGTCTCCTTTCATCACCTGTCCCCTGCAAGGGGGACTCCAGCACACTGAGTGCTCAGTCGCACCCCATGGTGAGGGTGACACCCCCACACAGGAACTAGCTGCTGTCAGATTTTTAAAATTTGTTGTGAAACACACATAAAATTCACCATTTCACCCATTTTTGAGTGCATAGTCCAGGGGCATTAAGTGCATTCACATTGCTGTGCAACCATCACCACCGTCCATCTCCAGAATTTTTTCATCCCCCCAAACTGAAACTCTGTACCCATTAAACACCAGCCCCTCACTCCCCCTCCCCCAGCCTCCAGCATCCCCCCCACTCTGCTTCCTGTCTCCATGAATTTGAGTACTTTAGGGACCTCCTATGAGTAGAATCATACAGTATGTGTCCTCTTGTGACTGGCTTATTTCACTCAGCATAATGTGTTCAAGGTGCACCCACATTGTAGCAAGTGCTGGAATTCCCTCCCTTTCTAAGGCTGAACAATATTCTAGCATATGGATGGACCACACTGGGTTTGTCCATTCGTCTGTCATGGACACTTGGGTCACTCCCACATTTTAGATATAGTGCTGCTGTGAACCCAGATGTACAAGTATTTCTTTGAGACCCTGCTTTCAATTCTTGCGAATATATAGCCAAGAGTGATATTGCTGATCAGGTGGCAATTCTGTTTAATTTTTGGAGGAAGTGCCAGGATGTTTTCCACAGCAGCTGCACCATGGCACATCTCCCCAGCAGTGCACAGGGCTCCAGTTCCCCCATGCCCTCACCAACACTTGTTATTTCCCAACATTTTTATGTCCTAATGGCAGGGACATGGTATCATTCAGTGTCAGATGGTTTTTAAAACCTCCAGCCTCAAAACCTGCTGGTCATCTCCTGGAACATTCGAGTACTTATCCTGTCTCCTTCTTTCCTTAAGCATCAAGGAGATAGTTTAAGAGAGATGTCATCCTGCTATTTGTTCCAGAAATGAGCTGTTGTTGTTGTGATAAAAATGGGAATCTGAGTCTCCCTGGAAACTCACCTGGATGCTCACTCAGAATAATTAATAATTAAGCAGAATGTGTGTAACAATATTGATAATATTGATGAGAACCACTGCCTGGTAAGCAGTGACCAAGCCTTTAGAGATATGGAATCTGCAAGTATCCAAGATATGAGGACCACTTGGTCCTCACCCCAGAAGCTAGACAAGATTTCCGTGTTTTGCAGGAGAGGAAATCAAGGCTTTAAAGAACACCCTTCTCTACCATGCCATGCTGCCCTTCCACACTTCCGTCATCAAAAAGGCATGTCTGTCTTAAACCTCATCCTAAAAGTTTAGCCACCGGTGTTCTGGAATGATCTAACTTGAGGAGGTCGTCCACTGGCCTGAGGAGCAGGTGTCTGAGGCCACCGCTGGGAGACCCTGGTCTCCATTTCTGCCTCCCATCTGGTTTCACACAGAGCCAGACTTCGAGGAGGTTTGTTCTCTCTCAGATGCACACACTCGTTGATTCCTGCAATGCTGCTGAGGCCAGCCACGGGCCAGCAGGGTTTGGGCATGGAAGGAAGGTCAGAGAATAAAAAGGGGGATGGTCTGTGCTCTCCTGGACGTGGGGGGGACAGACAGCAGGTAAAGAGCAAACACAGTAAGGTAAAGTTGGAGGGTGCTGAGAGCTGAGGGAAGTAAAATCAGGAAGACGTTGGGTGGGGAGGGATAGGACGGGGCTCCCCAGGAAAGACCCCTGTGAGGACAGAAGAAGCAGCCAGGGAAGAGCCCACCAGCCAGAGGGACCAGGTGCACCTCGGCCCTACAGGAGGTAGAGAAGAGCAGAATGGGGCAGGTGGCCGGGGCACAGGGTGGAGTGGGTAGCAGGCAAGGCTGGACCATGCAGGGCTGTGGGAGCGCAGAGAAGCTGTTTGGATTCAGCTCTGAGGGTAATGGAAAGCCATCATCCTGGCCATGGGGGGAGGGGGTTTGTAGGTGGGCAGAGGACAGGGGGGAGCCTATGGTCTGGGAAGAGAGGAGGGTGGCCTGGAGGTGAGCTGTGGGGACGTCCATGAAGGCCGTGCTGTCCACATAGACTGAGGGGCAGGATGTGGGTGGTCAAATGAAGAAAACACTCTAAGGTGGCCCCCAGCACAGGACTCAGGCCCGCAAGGGTGGGGACACCGTTTTCAGAGACATGGATGGTGGGAAGCAGAGCCTGGAGCATCTTTCTGGCCATCTCACATTTGATGTACCTCCTGGACAGACACACGGGAGGCTCCCAGGCGTCTGAAAGCAGCACTTCCCGAACCAGGCCTGGCCAGCACCTCATGGGCTGGTCACAGGCTGGAACCCTTGTGGGTGGTCCCGCTCCTGCCTCAGCAGCTGTGGTGGGGAGTGCCTGTTCCCACCTCAGCAGGGGGAAAGGACCAGCCCAAGGCCTTACGATGGGTGAGTGGTGGACACAGAAGCCATTGAAGAGCAACGAGGTCTTAATGATCTGGAGAAGTGACTTGAGGACCATCTCTGGTATGCTCCCCAGGTGCCCACACATCCTCCTCTGAATTCTGGAGCAGATTTTTTGATGCGGAGATTGTGAGCTGGCCAAGGAGCAAGATGTTTTCACTGGCCTCCAAAAAAAACCATATTTGTTCATTAGCACTAAGCAATGAAGACATGACATGAAATAAGAGAAAGACCTCGGAGACGACAGTCATTGTCAGGGCATTAAGTGAACAGAAGTGGCGAGCATCGCGACTCAGGAACCACATAACAGGGCATCAAACCGGGACTTGGGCAATCACAGAAGTCTTCCTGGAGAAAGGGACATCTCAGCTAGGATCGGAAGCTGGTTTCCAGGCCTTTTTGATCACACTTCAAATGTTGACCCACAATACATGATTATTTCTTATCCATTACGTACAGGTACTCTGTGTACTGTCTACTTCATAAAACAAAACTAGAAAAAATGAAAAGAATCGGCTAAATACAAAAAAACCCAATAATTAAGTATAGTATTATTTTATATGTTAATGGTATAAAAACTGTTTTGCTCTAATTTTTTTCAGGGGCAATGTAATTAAAGATACTACATTGTTTGGAAAATATTTAGCACTTTTGACACAGTGATCTAAGAATCTGGTTGTAGGCTTAGTTTATTTCAATACCACTTTTAAGTGTCTCTCAGAGATAAAAAATTGCTTGAATTTTTAAAAGGGCATCTCCAGATAAAGGAAAGCCTCAAAGACTATATGAGACTATCTGACCCATGGACATGGTGTCAATGCCTCATAAGATTCAGTCTTTCTCACTTTGAGATGAAAAAATATATATAAAGAGTAGTTATGTTATTTTCTTCCCCCATCCAGGAGGTAACTTTTGAGCGTCCTCTGGCCCAAAGCACCCACTCTAGAGCCCATGCATTCTGTGCATGAGGAGGTGGCTGGGCTCACTGGGGGGGAGGCCGTGGAAAGACAACATCTGGTGTGTCCCAGAGAAGCCCATCGGAGAAGGCGGCTGCCAGGAACCCCCATCTCCCACAGCCCACCTGGGCAGCCCCCAAAGCTTCAGGGGACAGTTCCCAGACACCCCACCCGCTTGACTGGAAGTACAGACAGAAACGGCCCCAAGAGCGGCCCTGGAACCACAGGGAACAGGAGTGGGTAGGTCAGTTCTCAGCTTTCCAGGCCACCATGCCCTGACTCAGGAGGTTCTGCCCGTTCCTTGGGGGTCTCCAGCAGCAATGAGCCCCCGGTGCTTCCAGTGGCACCTGCTCCATGACACACCCTTTGATTTTTTTTTTTTTTTTTTGGCTCCAATCCTTCCCTCCCTCCCACTTCTTGGGATCCCCATCCCCATCCCCAAATAAATTACTTGCATCCAAATCCTAGTTTCAAACTAAGACCACAGGGTGAGGGACATTTGGATGTGGTGATTGGTGGTGGAGGCCATGGACAGTGAATGGGCAGGATATGTCTAGCTTGGTGGCCGATTATTTGTGGGTGATGAGCAGAGCAGAGGGAGCAGCCTGTGATGCCCACCCTCCCACTGGCCTGGCTGATGGGTGAGTGGTCATGTCTCCCCAGAGACGAGACATGCGAATACAGAAAGGGGGTGGATTGGGGGTCACCGGGTGGAAGTGGTGCTGGGCCATGTCTGGATGTGTGAGGCCCCTGCCTGCCTGCGTTGGTTGCAGTCTCTTCTCATCTGAGTGTGGAGATGCTTTATCTCCCTTGCTTGTCTGTGTATCCCCTTGCTGTGCTGAAATGAAAATTTTTCCACAGTTAGAATGACTGAGGGTCACTGTGATCATCCCTTTGCCCCAGGCGGGTTGCAGGAAGAACTAATGAATACTCTAGAAAAGAGCCATTGAGTGGGGTTAACAGTGGGGCTACTTACAGAGGCTTGGCCAGGATCGAAGGAAACAGCAACAATGGAGAAGCACCCTAGGCTGGCAACGGCAGGAGCCGCAGCTGCAGGAGAGGGCTAACTAGCATGCCCCTTTCGTCAGGGAACATGGCCCTCCCTGCCTTTGACCCTCTACCAATGCCCTTCCTGATTGGTTGAACCCAACTGGAGGCCAGAGGGCCAAGGAGTCCTTTGTTCCCTCTTGGGGTCCGGGAACAGTGTCATGTCCTCAGAATGAAGCCACAGACAGACGCTGGGGGACGAAGTGACCTTTCACGAATGCAATACAGATCCCCTGCTCAAACACCTCCATGGCTCCCCACAGAATCTGGAATAAAACACATGTACTTCCCATGACTTCCCAGAAGCCTGTGGGATCTGGTTGCAGCCCGCCCCTCCTCGCTTAGCCCCCACCTGCCTCGCCCCTGCTCTCTGGGCCTCCACTCCCTGGGGACTCCCACCTGAAGCATTCCCCCAGCCTGGACAGCCCCTCCTTAGCCTTTGAGTCTCACATCAAGCCTGCTCACTCGATGGGGCGTTTCAGTTTTTATAGACGAAGACTGTTTTTCAGAGCAGTGACAGAGCTGTTGAAGGCAGGGCAGGGGTGGGCATTCCCTACAACAGGCGGTGGAATTCGAAATCACCCCACCCTTCCTAAGGGCAGTTTGGCATTACAGGTCAAAATTGAAGAAGTGCAGACCCTTTATAGGATAGCACTTGTAAGAAAGTGTCCTGAGTAAATATTCAGACTAGATCGAAAGGTATGTATGCAAAGATGTCTATCAGATGCTGTCAATAATAGCAAAAATAAATAAATAGGTAACAACCTAAAGGTCCATATGTCCATCGGTAGACGCTTGGTTATAAAGCTGGTGGGTCCATCCATGTGATGAAATACTATGTCATTAGCTCGAGAGGTATGAGCAAAGAGAAATGAGCATAATATAATATACTGCCACACAAGAATGGTGCGAGAGTACTTCAAAAAGTTCATGGAAAAATAGTATGAAAAGATAGAATGAATCTTTCCATGAACTTTTTTAATACCCTCGTGTAAAACAGTGGTTCCATTTTTTTGTGCATACACACACACACACATAGAGAGAGAGAGGGTGTGTGTGTGTGTGTGTGTGTGTGTGTGTGTGTGTGTATCTCCTACCTCAAGCTAACCACCGTGTTGGCTGACAAATACCCTCCCATCCCCTTCCATCCAGCCCCGGTCTAAACTGGGGAAATTCTGCCAACCAAGAGGAATCCGTACTTAGTGGTGTTGTCAACATGGCTTCTCAATAGCGCATTCATTCTGCACTCTTGAGCTCAGCCAGGAAAGGGGGCAGGGGTGAGGAGGAGAAGAAACATTCCCGCGTCGCAGGAGCGACCTGGAGGATCTGAGCTCAATAAGCCAGGTGTGCTGTGCCGGCTTCTTCAAGACCACAGGGGCAAAAGCAGCTTGAGCACGAACTGAAAGGTGTCAAATACTTGAAACTCTGTAAGATCCAGCCACAGAAACCCAGAGGTCAAAGTGCTTAAGGATGCATAAAATGTGGATTTTTCCATAATTATTTAAATATGTGTTAATGAGAGCTATGAACAGTCAGAGTGGGTCCATTAAAGGATTAAAAATGAAGGAAAATTGAAAAGAAGTAGCGTGAACAGTAGGAAAAGCATTCATTTGGCTGTCAAAATTTCCCCAAATTTCTATTTTGGCTCTAGTTCTATCACTCAGAACCAGTCACCCATCGTCATTGTGCCCCATTTTCTCAGTTGAAAGTGAAGAGCGGGTGGAATAAGTTGATGAATGCCCCCAGCTATGAAACTCCCTGTTCATCAAAACCTTCTGTACTGCGTCACATTAGACAATGGGAATTGTCTACGGGAAGGGGGCTTGCAAGAGGACTGGGAAATTTCTAAGCTCTTAGATCTATAAGCAGAGAAAAGGTGCTGTTTTTTAACCAAAGGAGTCAAGAAAACAAATGAGCCACTGAGAAAACTGAGAAAAATCTGGTGGGAAGGGGTCTGTTTCAAATACTTATGGCATTAACCCCCTGTGGCCCCCTTGGCCCGCCCTGACTGGAAGCCCATCAAAGTAGCAGCTTAGTCTGGAGTCTCTGGCTGAGGGAGGCATTCACACTGTTTGTCAGGAGCAGAGTAAAGAAAGGAATGACATTTCTATCATTTTGCTTCCCTAAGCAAGTAAAGGGATAAAAAGAAAGGAAGAAAGAGAGAGAGAGAAAGGAAGGAGGGAAGGAAGAAGGAAGGAAGGAAAGAAGAAAGAAGGAAAGGAAAGAAGGAAAGAAACCCAGTCCAAGACTCTGCCACATACCATGCCTTTGACACCTAGGCTTTTATGGGAACCGCTACTTCCAAAATAAAGAAAGTAGTGATTTCAGGGTATATTTTTGCCTACGTTCTTGAGGATGTTTTGGGCCTTTCACCTCCTTTGAAGGCGTGTCACCTAATTATGCCGCTTTCATCCTTGAATTCCCCAGTCGGAACATGCCAGTCCCCTCTACGGCAATTGATTATGACTGAGGGGTTTCCACATTTCAGCTGGTGCAGAGAGCCTGGGTATTTGTGAATACCTGAATAAACTCTTTTAATCCAAAAACAAACTCCTCCTGAAAGAAACAGCCTGAAAAGGCCTTTCATAGCCTGTTTTCCAACTCACTGGCTCATGGTTTCTTTGGATTTCACCATGCTTCCTGTACTAATGGTCTCTGAACGCTTTCCCAGTTGTGGCTTACTGGTCTACCGAGGTCCCCAGCATTAAAGGGGAGGAAGGCAAGAAGTCACACAGCAGACGCTTATAAGGTGCTGCCAGGACTGGATGGGTTGAAATTGAAAGGAAATACATGTGAGTGAGAGTGTTATGTTCTTTCTACAGTTTTTAAAAGAAATGCTTCTCTAGGTAATGCTTTAAAAACAAAGTTTAAAAACAGAGAACATACACGTGTGGCTTCTGCCAGAGTGAAAGCAGATAGCTTGAATTAGCACTGGAAGGCCGGATTACACTATTCTAACACGTGATTGGCTTCTGGTTATGGAGATTATAGTGGGCCCACTGAAAGACTGCAGAATTGACTGGGGGCTTTGACCCCTGGCCCAGAAGGCAGCTGGTGTTGAGGAGAACACTTACTAGCTGTGCAAACCATCCTATGTTCCTTACTTCCCTGTCTGTGCCTCTGTGTCCTGACCTCCAAGACAAAAGCATTGTGCTAGACCACAAAAACTTTCTTCCACAAATCAAATTCATCCTTATCTGAGTGAATTGGGAGTGAGGGTCCCAGAACCCCCACCCACTCAGATCCTCACCTTGCTTTGTCCCTGCCATCCAGTGATGCCTGATGGGGTCTAGTCTGGTTACTATTGCTGCATGATGGGTGACTCCAGAACTCTGTGTTATAAAACAACAGTCCTTTCATTTTGTTCATGATTTGGTGGGTCAGGAATTTAGGGAGGGCTAAGCCAGGCAGTTATCACTTGGGGTCTCTCGGGAGAGTGTAGTCAGGTGTCAGCTTGGGCTGCCGGAGCTGGACATCCGTGGTGACTCATCCATGTGGCTTGGACCTCAGCTGGGGCTGCTGGCCAGAGCGCCCACACATGGCCTCTCTAGCACGGTGGTCTCAGGGTTGTCAGACTTCTAATTTGGTGGCTGGCTTTCTTCAGCGCAAGAGTTTCCAGAGAATCAGGGGCAAGACATGTGGCCTGTTACCACCTAGTTGCAGAAGTTACACAGTGTTACTTCCACTATAGTCCATTGATGGTCACAGGCCACCAGATTCAAGGGGAGAGAAGACAGAACCACTTCTCAGTGGAAGGAGAGGCAAGATCATATGGTTGTAGACATCTTTGCAAATCACAGTTCACACCAAGTTCCCAGAAACACAGTTGGAAAAACTAGTTTAAAAAATCTCTAATGTCCCTTCCTACTAGCATTGGAAAAAACAATAAAAGGGCAAAATTTATTTGTGAAAACTCTTTTTAAGAGCTTTATCAAGGTATAATTGATAAACAATAGCTGCATATATCTAAAATATAACCATTTGATAAGCTTTGACATATTTGTATACCCGTGAAATCAGCACCACAATCAAAATATGGAACATACTCATCGCCCCACAAAGTTTCCTCCTGCCTTTTTATACTCCCTCCCTCCGACTCTGTACCCATTGAGATCCTCAGCCCCAGACAACCACTGATCTGCTTTCTGTCACTACAGATTTCTAGAATTTTAAGTATATTGAATCATAGAGTCTGTAGTGGTTTTTGTCTGGCTGCTTTCAATTGGCATAGTGATTCTGAGACTCATGCATGTTGTAGCACATACCATAGTTCATTCTGTTTTTGTGACAGAGTGGAGTTCCATGAAGGACACGCCACAGTCTGTTCATCCATTTGCATGCCAATGGACATCTGAGTTGCTTCCCATTTGAGGCTGTTATAAATAAAACTGTTACAGACGTGCTTTCATTTCTCTTGGGTAAATACCTAGGAGTGGAGTGGCTGAATCATACGGTAAGTGGATGTTTAACTTTTTAAGAAGTTACCAAACTGTTTTCCAAAGTGGTTGTACTAACTTCTGGTTCCAACTCTGACAGGTAAGAAGTTTGGAGTCACTCCCGTTCTTACCACAAGAAAAATCCTGAACAACCCCCAAATCAACAACTTTTCTTGGACACCTTAGAGAACAGAGGATGCAGGGCAAACAATCAGGGATTCACAAATAAGATCTGTTCACTTGCAGTAGATGCTGATGGAGCCATAAACTGGTAGGAACATGGACATGACAAATTGCTGGAGGCTGAGTATAAACTAGTGCGAGAGAGAGAAACTCTTGGGGCAACAGTCTTAGGAGACACTCACACTTTCATGGGTTTTACCTCCAGGAACTCCACCATGCTCTCACAGTGCAGAACTGAGAAAGATCCCCTGATGGGGAGAGGAAAAGTAACCCATTTCAAATATGCCCAAGGCATTCTGTCTAACAAATATCTATCCTCCAGGACAAAAGACTTTACCAGATCTTTATCTCATGTAGAGGGGAAGGGCAATTACTCAACTTCAGTCCCTCTAGTCTTCCTGTCTCATCTAAGGAGAAAAAATGAGCTAAGAAGAAGCACCTGTGAAGATTACAACCCAGAGACTCAGGCCCACTAAAAGACTGGACTCAATCATGAAATTACATAATTCATCCCCTCACCCAAACCCTACCACCACACCAGCAGGCTCCAGTATAGTATCCGTGAATTGCAGCTAGAAGAGCTGCAAGGTACAGACTCTATCTAAGGAGGAAGCCCTAGGGAAGCCCACAGATAACAGTGGACACAGAAACAAGGACATTAGATGTATCTGAACCCTTGACACCTATGACTACAGCAAACATTAACACAGCCCAACTCCTAGCTGGATCAACATAAAACCTCACACTATTTACCTCATTTTCTACTACCTAATATGTCATGTCTGGATTTCAACAAAAATTTACAAGTCATCTTTAAAGGCAAGAAAAAAAACCACTGTCTGAGAGAGAAAACAGGCACCACCAGAATAAGACTCAGATATGGCACAGACTTTGGAATTATAAAACAGGGAGCTTAAAATAACTATGATTAATAAGCTAAAGGCTCCACTGGAAAAAAGTAGACAAGATGCAAGAACAAATGGATAATGTAAGCAGAGAGATGGAAACCCTATGAAAGAATCAACAGAAAATTCTAGGAATCAAAGTGGTTGTTCCATTTTATCTTCCCACCAGCAATGTATGAGAGTCCTAGTTCCACCATAGCCTGGCCAACACTGGTGTGGTCAAACTTTTTAATTTTGGTCATCCTCATAGGTGTATAATGGTATCTCATTGTGGTTTAATTTGCATTTCCAAAATGACTAATGATGTTGAGCATCTTTTTATATGGTTATTTTCCACCTGCAGGTCGTCTTTTGTGAAGTGCCTGTTCAAACCTTTTGCCCATTTTTACATGTTTGTTATTATTGAGTTTTACGAGTTCATTATACATTCCAAATAAACATTCTTTGTCAGATATATGCATATCTCGTTCTGTAGCTTGTCTTTTAATTTTCTAAGCACAGTCTTTCAAAGAACAGAATTTTTGAATTTTGATACAGTTCAAATTTCTAAATTATTCATTTACAGATCACAACTATCTAAAATCTACAGATCAAGACATATCTAAGAAATCTTTGCCTAACACAAGGTCACAAAGGTTTTTTCCTTTTTCTCTAAAAGTTTTATAGGTCTAGGTTTTACATTTAGGTCTATGATCCATTTTGAGTTAAATTTTGTATATGGTGTGAGGTATGGATCAAAGGTTTTTGGGGAGGGGTTGCTTATGAATATTCAATTGTTCCAACACTATTTGTTGAAAAGACTGAATTGTCTTTGTACCTTTGTTGAATGTCAGTTATCCATATATACATGTGTGTCTATTTCTGGGATCAGCTCTGTTCCACTGACCCATCCTCTGTCTTGCCACCAATACCATACTGTGTTGATTCCTGTTACTTTATAATAAGTCTCGAAATCAGGTAGCATTAGTTCTCCAACTTTATCTTTTTTCCATTTCATTTTGGATTTTCTGGGTTCTTTGCATTTCTGTGTAAATTTTAGTATCACTTCTATGTGTCTTTCTCATATGCATAGATTCACGTAATCACAACCTCAGTCAAAATACAGAACTATTCCATAATACCAAAGATCTCCCTTGTGCTTCCCCTGTAACCCTTTCCCTTCCCACCATCTGTGACCCTTGGCAACCACTAATTTGTTCTTTATCTCTATAATTTTGTCAGTCACTTTGAAACTATCACATAAATAAAATCATACAGATTTGACCTTCTGAGATTGGCATTTTGCATGTATCAATAGTTCATTTGTTCTAAGTGCTGAGTGGTATTCCAAGGCATGCATATACCACAGCTTGTTTAGCCATTCATGTTTTAAAGGACACCGGGGTTGTTTCCCATGTTTGGCTATTGTAAGTGAAACTCCTATAAAATTTGTGTACAAGTATTTTTGTGTGTGTGTGAATGTTAAGTATCCATTTCTCTAGGATAAATGTCTAGGAGTTAAAGTGCTGGGTCAAATGGTACATTTAGTTTTTTATGAAACTGCCAACCTGTTTTTCAGAGTGGCTGTAACATTCTACATTTCTTTTTTTTTTTTTTTTTTTTGTCCTTTTTTCGTGACCAGCACTCAGCCAGTGAGTGCACCGGTCAGTCCTATATAGGATCCGAACCCGCAGCGGGAGCGTCGCTGCGCTGCCAGCGCAGCACTCTACCAAGTGCGCCACGGGCTCGGCCCAACATTCTACATTTCTAATAGCAATATTTGTGTGATCCAGTTTCTCTGCATCCTTGCCAGTGTTTGGTATTATCACCATTTTTTCTGTTAGCTGCTCTATTATATGTGTAGTGATATCCCATCATGACCTTAATTTACATTTCCCTAAGGACTAATGATGTTGAACATCTTTTCAAGTGCTTATTTGCCATCTGTATAACCTCTTTAGTGAAATGTTTCTTAATGTCATTTGCCAGTTTTCTATTTAGATTGTTTTGTTTGTTGAGTTTTGAAAGGTTTCTAAAATATATTCTGGATATTAGTCCTTTGTCAGATATGTGCTTTGCAAATATTTTCTCCCACTTTATGCATCTTCTTTTCATTCTTGTAAAAATGTCTTTCAAGAGAAAAAGTTCTTTTTTTGATAAAGTTGAATTTATCAGTTTTTTCTTTTATGGTTGTGCTTCTTTTATGGGTCAAGTCTAAGACTTCTTTGCCTATCCCTGCATCCCTAAGATTGATTTTTCCCATGCCTTTTTTCCTAAAAGTTTTATAGTTTCGTATTTTACATTTAAGTCCATCATCCATTTTGAGTTAATTTTAGTATAAGGTGCAACATTTACACTGTTCTTTTTATTTATTTATTCATTCATTCATTTATTCATTCATTTATTTTTGCCTATGGATATCTGATTTCTCCAATGCCATTTATTTGTTGAAAAGGCTATTTTGCCTCCATCAAATTGCTCTTGCGCCTTTGTTAAGAATCAGTTTGGGCACACTGGTATGGGTGTCTTTCTGGGTTCTCTATTATGTTTCATTTATATCTGTGTCTACTCTTCCACAAATAGCACACAGTCTTGACACAGTAGCTTTACAACAACTCCTGAAATTGGGTAGACTGATTTCTCTCACTTTCTTCATTTTTTTCAAAATTATTTTAGCTATTCTAGTTCCTTTCCTCTTCCAAATAAATTTTAGAAGAATCTTTTCTGTCTCACAAAAATCTTGCTGTGATTTTGATAGGAATTGCATTAAACCTGTGTATCAATTTAAAGGGAATTGACATCTTTACTATGCTGACTCTTCTAATCCACAAATGTGGTATGTCTCTCCACTTATTAAGATCTTCTTGGATTCTTTTCATCGACATTGTGTAGTTTTCAGCACACAAATTCTGTACATGTTTTGTTAAATTTACACATAAGTATTTCATTTTTTGAGAGAGAATAAATGGTATCGTGTTTTTAATTTTGGTGTCCATATGTTCATTGCTAGTATATAGAAATGCAATTTATTTTTTATGTTGTATCTTCTGATTTGCTCAACTCACTTATTAGTCCTAGGAGGTTTTTGTAGATTCCTTGCAGACAATTGTAGATTGGCATAGACAATAATGTCATTTGCAAATAAGGGCAGTTTTATTTCTTCCTGTCTGATCTGTATACCTTTTATTTCCTTTTCTTGTTATTATACTGCTAGAACTTACAGTGCCACATTGAATAAAGTGGTGGAAGTGGACATCCTTGCCTTGTTCCTAATCTTAGGCATAGACATTCAGTCTTTCACCATTAAATGCAATGTCATCCATAGGTTTTTGTAGATGCACTTTATCAAGTTGAGGAAGTCTCCCCTCTATTCCTATTTTTCTGAATTGTTTTTTAAATAATAAATGGGTTTTGAATTTTGTCAAATGCTGTTTCTGCATTGACGGATATGATCATATGACTTTTCTTCTTTAGCCTGTCAATATGATGGAATGCATAGACTGGTTTTTGAATATTGAACCATATGACTACTTACATACTTGGAATTAACCCCACTTGGTTGTGATGTATAATTCTTCTCATATATTGCTGAATTCTATTTGCTGATATGTTTTTGAGGATTTTTGCATCTATATTCATGGGGAATTTGGACTATCATTTTCTTTCTTTTTTTTTTTTTTGTAATGCCTTTTTCTGGTTTTGGTGTTAGGGTAATACTAACTTCCTAAAATGAATTGGGAAGTGTCCCCATCTCATGTATTTTTCAGAAGCAATTGTGTATAGTTGGTGTTAATTCTTATTTAAACACTGGTAGAATTCTTCAGTGAAGCCACGTGGACCAGGAGATTTATTTGGGGTTTTTAAATAAATTATTAATTTACTTTTCTTAATAGTTATAGGGCTATTGAAATTATCTCTTTTGTATGGGTGGGTTGTGATAGTTTGTGTTTTTCAAAGTTAAAGTTATTTTCTTTTATTCTTTCTTTTCTGAGAGTTCTTTTTTAAAAAAAAATTAGGAATGCATGTTGGGTTTTGGCAAATGCTTTTAGTGCCTCTATTATACTATCATGTTTTTCTTTTTTAGTCTGTTAAAATGATGAATGACATTGGTTTTCTAATCAGATAATTTGCATACCTGGGACAAACCTCACTTGTCATAATGCATTAATTTTTTTATATATTGTTGCATTTGATTTCCTAAAGTTTTGTTTAGAATTCTTGCTCCTATGTTCATGAGGAATATTGGTCTGTAGTTCTCTTTTCTTGCAATTTCTTTGTCTGGCTTTGGTGTCAAAATAATGTTGGCCTCATAAAATGAATTGGGAAATCCTCCCTTTTCAATTTTCTGCAAAAGTTTGTGTAAAATTGGAATATTTTTTCTTCTTAAATGTTTGGTAGAATTTAGCAGTGAAGCCATATGTGTCTGGAATTGTTTTTGTGAGGTTTCTAACCACAAATATAATTTCCTTAACAGATAGGACTCTTCAGTTTATTTATTTCTTTACAAGTTAGCTTTAGTAATTTGCATCTTTCAAGCAATTTGTTCATTTTTTCTAAGTTATCTGTAAGATCTGTAGTAATGTCAACATTCTCATTCCTGATATTGGTAATTCGTGTTTTTCTCCCTTTCCTGATTGACCTGGTTAGACATTGATCAATTTTATTGATCTTGTCAAAGAACCACCTTTTGGGTTCATTGGTTTTCTCTATTGTTTTCCTGTTCAGAATTCTCCTACAAAAAAAGTGGCACTTTCTGCTCTTGCTTTCACAGTGACTAAGGAATTCTCTAAAAGAGCTATTTCATTTGTTCCTGATTTATGGCTGAGGTGCAGAATATATTCACCTACCAGCTCCCAATTTTCTCCAAACTCTCAGCCCAGTACCACCAAGTTTTATGTCATAGATAATTTTTTTTCAAAGGTGCAGCATTCTAATCAGATACTGCAGTGAAAGCTAATGTGCAGATTTTGATATATTCTTCCTCCTTACAAAAAAGTTTTAGTGACATGGATATGATAATATGGAGTATTCGTTTAGTGACAGGGCTTTTCATGACCTGCCTCTGCCGTTTGCTGACATGTGACCTTGAACAAGTGACTAACCATTCCTAAGCCTTGGTTTCCTTCTCTCTAAAATGGGAATGAGGATAGGGTTGCTTAGGGACCCAACGAGATGATACATGTGAATGGCTTAGCACAGAATCTGGCATATGGTCAGCAATCCACTAGCAGTTGCTAGTAAAATATGACAGCGAGGGCTATGGGCCGGGACTTCATTCGCTCCACTACTGGAGAGGAAGGATTTATGGTCTTCCTTTTCTTATGTTGATGTTGGAGCCAACTTTTATTGGTTGTAAATGTTAAAAACATAAACCTGTGGTAGAAATCCACAGATTGTGCATTTTATCCCATTACAGACAAGTCCATGGTCACACCTGGTCAGGCACTGAGGTTTATATTTCCAGCACCCAAAACACACTTCAGTTATAATGACTATTGCTTCAGGAAGTTTGACAACTCTGCGGCCACGTCTCAGGAAGAACCTGGATCAGGGGAATTTGTCCAAACCACTTTTCCTGGGTATGCAGTTATCTTCATCTGACTGGGGAGGACAGGGATGGGGAGTGTCAAGCAGTCATGGGTGTATAGAGATGGCCTCCGGGGCAAAACCAGCTGGCCTGCTCCATGGCAAGAACATCCTCCCTGCACTCTGAGGGAAGCTGCTTGACTAAGTCCCTTCAGGGAGACAGGGACAGCAGGGACAGCAAGAAGCAAGTGGAGGAGCAGGGAGGTCCGTGGGCACAGTGGGGATGTGGGTGAGGCCGGCACTGCAGTAGAGACAGTGCCCTGAGCCTGGCAGGACTTCAAACTAGCTGCACCTTCTACGACCAACCTCTTAAAGAGAGGGGAGCCCAATCCCTGCCCCACTCGTGGCTGGGCATCTTCTGTGGCTGCTTCCTGAATAGAGTGTGGCAGACACAGCACTGTGCAACCTCCGAGGTGGCTTAGCAAAGACCACACTGCCTCTGTTGCTCTCTCTTGGGACACTCCCTTTGGGAGCTTTCAGCCAACGTGTAAAGACGTCCAGTCACCCCATGGCCAACATGAAGACAGAGAGAGAGAGATGGAAAGAGAGGGGAAGAGAGATGGAAAGAGAGGGGAAGAGAGATGGAAGGAGAGAGAGAGGGAGAGAGACAGAGACAGACAGACAGAGACACATACAGAGGGACAGAGGGACAGAGAGCCACAGAGACAGAGACACATACAGAGAGAGAGAGAAAGATGGAGAGAGAGGTGAGGGGAGAGAGGGAGAAAGAGACAGAGATATGCAGAGACAGAGAGAGAAATAGAGAGATTGGGAGAGGGAGAAACAGAGATAGACGGATATGGAGAAGGGGACACAGGCAGGGACAGAGCGAGGGAGAGCGAGCCACAGCCACAGCCCCAGCCCCAGCACCCGGCGCTTCTGACTCTCCCCGCCCAGGCACTGGACGCGTGAGCAAAGAACGTCCACAGTGACCCAGCCAGGCCCACCTGCCAGCCACTGCACGGACCCGAGCACGAGGGCTGGCTGAGTGCAGGCAGCCCAGGCTTGCAAATAGAACAAATGACGGTTGTCGCATCCTATCTGTCGGGGAGGAAGGGAGGGCTGTTTGTTACGCACCAGGAGATCGGCAGCATGCGGTCCACGCCTGCATGAGCTCCTCAGTCCCACCAGTAAGGTGAGAATCTAACACGGACTTCTGAGCACTGTGGTGAGAACCAAAGGAAACAACATGCACAGCTGCTGTAGTCCTGCGGCCCTGCAGGGACTCAGTGCCGGATCCGCTCTGTCCCCATCCCTCCCCCTCCCACCACAGCACGGCAGCTCCTCAGACTTTGCCCACTCTGTCCTGTTTATCCCTGTGTGGAGCCGCTCCCTCCTCCCCTCCTCCCCTCCCTCCTCTCCGCCTTCCTCCCCTCCTTCCTCCCCTCCCACCTCCCCTCCTCCCCTCCCTCCTCCACTCTCTCCTCCCCTCCCTCCTCCACTCCCACCCTCTTCCCCTCCTTCCTTCTCCCTCTTTCCTCATGCTTTGCTTGTTCACTGTCTCTCCTTCCATTTAAATTCCTTGAGGGGAGGGACTTTGTTTTGTCCACTGCTATATACCCTGGATCAGAGCCTGACATACCATGACACTTCATATGAATGAGTGACACTCTTTCTGCCTTGGGCTGAGCCACAGTCTTGGGATCTGCATGGGCAGAAGAAAGAGAGACCCACACGTGCCCAGACACTGCCAGGGATCGGGGCATGTGGGCCTCTCCCTGCAGAGGATGTGTGCTTGGGGGGGCAGTGCAAGATGCTGGAAAGGTACCGGCCTGGCTCCCCTGCCGTGTGGCCTGCCTGGTGTAGATGCCCCATGCTTGAGCAGGCACAAGAGGAGAGACAGGTGCAGATACCAGCAGCATTCCGGGCAGCCGCAGGAGTTTCCTGTACACATGGCATGAAACAACAGAAATTTATTTTTGCATAGTTCTGGAAGCCAGAATTCTAAAAAGTTCAAGGTGCCAGCATGGTGAGTCCCTTCTGGGGGCTCCAGGGGACAATCCGTTCCATACATCTCTCCCAACTTCTGGGGGCTGCTGCCATCTGTGGCTGCAGAGGCCTCATGCCAGCGTTTGCCTCTGTCTTCACGTGGCCATCTCCTCTCCCCGTGTCTGTGTCTTCTCCTCTTCCGACTCTCACAGGAATACTTGTCACTGGATTTGGGTCCCACTCTACATCTAGGAAGACCACATCTTAACTTAATCACATCTGCAAAAACCCTTTCTCCATATAAGGTGGCATTCATGGGTACCAGGGTTTGGACATGGATATATCTCTTGTGGCGGACATGCAACCCACAACAGCAACCCTTACCCATAGGCAGTTTGGTGCAAGAGAAAAGTAAGTTTATCAGACCTCAGCTGAATCCCAGCTCTGCTGCTTCCTGGCTTGGAGACCTTAACCTCTCTGAGCCTCAGTTCTTTCATCTGTAAAATGGATCACCCCCACCCCACTGACCTGAGCTGGCAGGCAGACCCCTAGGGCTGAACTTGGCCACATAGTAGGGCCTCAGTAACTGGCAACCCAGAATTACTTTTACCTACCAATTAGTGGCCAACCACAGTCCACCCAACAACCAGACAGCAAAGTCCCCATGCAGGGACTTGGAGAGCAAAGGACATGTGTTAGAAGCAGCAGTGTTGGTCCTTTTCTGAACAGGAGCCTCCCAGCTGGAGGACAGGGTGGACCAGAGGCTGTCTGAGGAGGGGCTTCCTGGAGGGGAGACAGCCCGTGACTGACCCCATGTGCCCTCCAGCCATGAAGGCAGCCTTCCTACCTCACCCTCCCGCTCTCCTGTTTATCCAGGGCTGTGAGTGCCAGTCCAAACGACATCATCCGCTAAGTTCCCAGCGTGTCAGCCAGGGGTGAGCCTCCCCCACACGCACTCGGGAGATGGACTTTTGGAACGCGCCCTCGCAGCATTCTTGGATAGCGACGGCTGCCTTCCTCAAGATAAATGCCCCTCCACCAGCGCCTCCTGAGCCGCCCCCCACCCTCTACCCAACTCTTAGGCCCCTGACAGGCCAGCAGCAGAGGAGGATCTGTCAGAGCCTCTCACAGGCCGCCGCGAGCTCTGTGGCAGGGTGAACTGGGCAACCCGCCTTCCCCAGTCTGCGATCAGCGCCCGGCGCCAGCAATGGCCCGGGGAAGGGGACTTCAAGCAAGCCTGGATTAGCGGTTTGGGGTTTGGAACATCCTCTTTCAGATAAAATCAGAATTTTTTTTTAATATACATATAAAAAAGGCAATTTTGGAGACACTGACTGAAAAACAAAACAGCTTTCTCTGAAATGACATCAGAGGCCACCACAAAGCCTGAATCGGCTCCCCCATTTCCAGGCCATTGGGCGGTATCATTTCCCCTGAAAAATTCCGGCGGCGTGGTCCTGGTGCCAGCCGTTCTGTGTGTCTGCCACCATGTCACAGGAGGCCTCCTAACTGGAAAAGGGCACATTGCAGATGGACTGGGAGCCAAGGCCAGGACATGGGTTGTATGGCAGCAGGTTCTGTCCCTGTCGTGTACTCCATCCCAGAGTGCCATCCACATGAGCATTCGAGACCGGGGATTGTGGAAACAGCCTTGCCTGGCACCAGCTGTCCCTCATTCGTCCCTCACAGTGGTGAGGTGGACACATCCTCCCACCCAAAGCCCCAGCTCCTAGTTCCTCCTGTCCCCTCTCCCTCCAGCCCCATCCAGACTCCCCATCCACACCAACTAGCGCCTCTGGAGCGTTTCAATTGCATGGAGACCAGAGAACATTTCAGAGATGGATTTTTGTTTAATTGAAGCAGCAGCCCAGCTGCATCTAAATTTGTTTATCGTCATAAAAATAGACATATAAAAAATGACCAGAAGGAAATACAATGGCATATATGAACAATCTGGCTGTCTGTGGCTGATGGATGATTTTTTCTTAATTCCTCTACTGTAAATTTTCTACATTTTACTTTTGTTAGCACAAAAACGTTATTTATTAAAAACCACCAACCAAATCTTGTCTCAGGGCCAAAATGAGCTACTTAAGAGAGTGGAACTTCAGCCTTTACAGAGAGCCAGCAGCCCCCAGGGACTTACTTTCTTTGAAGAGTCACTTTTTAAAAACTCAGAAATAATCTGCATAGTTGAAACTTCTGTTCCTCTGGGATTGTTATTTCTTCATTAGTTAAAGTGATTTACTGAGTCACAGGAAATTTTGCCAGTGGACCAAAAAGTGATTCCATTTCCCAAGCATTTACTGAGTGTTTTCCCCAGGCCTGGCCTGGCCTGATAAAGTCCCCATGTTCCTGTTCTGGGGGGACGCTCAGTCTAGCAGATGACCTGGGGGGTCAGTTCTCTCATTCACTCAACAGACATTTGCTGAGCCCCTGCGATGTGCTGGACCCTGCTCTGGGGTGCCGGGGACACAGTAGTCCACAAAAGTGGAAAACCAGCCGCCCTCATGACGTGTGCATCTATGCACGTGTGCAGACAGATGAATGCAGAAAATGCTCTGAAAACTCTGGGGCAGAAGCCATCAGTATTGGCCATGACGAAGGTGGGGTGTAGGCATCAGGGAAGGTGTTACATGCTGAATTGTGTCCCCCCCAAATTCATATGTTGATGTTCTAGCACCCAGAGCTTCAGAATGTGACTGTATTTGGAAATAGGGTCATTGCAGGTATAGATAGTTAGGATAAAGTCCTCAGGGTGGGCCCTAATCCAACATGACTGGTGTCCTCAGGAGAGCGGGAATTCAGACGCAGACACATGCAGAGGGGAGATGGTGTGAGATGACAGCAGAGATCGGGATGATGCGGCTACAAGCCAAGGAGTGCAAGCACGGCCAGCACCCGCTGGGAGCTGGAACAGACGCCCCTCACAGCCTCAGAAGGAACCAACCCTCT